>NW_007259939.1:204389-258780 GCF_000164805.1 Carlito syrichta | reverse complement strand
CGGCCACTACACTTCAGTCTGGGTGACAGAGTGAGACTCCAACTCAAAAAAAAAAAAAAAAGTATTTCATTGTTTATAGAGACTTTTAAAATTTTTAATCGTCTATTGTAGACACTTAAGTTGGTTGCATATTTTGGCTATTGTGAATAGTGCTGCAATGAACATAGGAATGCATATTTATTTTGGCATAGTGATTCAATTTTTCTTTGTACATTTATTCAGACGTGTAATTGCTGCATCATATATTAGTTCTATTTTCAAGGTTTAGTGAACCTACATACCATTTTCCATATTGGCAGTAATTAATTTGGATTCTACCAACAATGTGCAAATGTTCCCTTTTTCTCCACATGTTCAACAGCATTTGTTATCTTTCTTCTTATTGATAATAACAGGTGTGAGGTGATATCTCTTTGTGGATTTAATTTGCATTTTCCTGATGATCACTGATGTTAAGCATTTTTGAAAAGGTAAAGTCAGACAGATTGAATTTGCTAAAGAACAGCCATTTTAACATTGCTTAAGCTGTGTCATACTTTTCAAGCTGTCTGTCCCATTTTCCTTTTCCTAATCTTTAGTCAAGGACAGAATCAGCTTTCTGGAGGTAGTAATTAAAAATGTTTAGCATCTCCTAAGTATGTCTATTCTAGACCTTTGTTTACCAGCCACACAAGACCAACCTGACTAACTGTAATCAGCCTTTTGTGACTGCCCATTAACCCATCAGAGGTTGAAGGCCCTGAAGTCACAGGACTGGTTGCTGTGGCAATGCCAAGGACACAAGATGTTATCAATACTTAGGAATGCCACTGTTAGAAAGATTTTTATTTTACCCTGTCTCCTCGTTTAAAACTTTAAAAGCTCTCCTTCCTCAAGCTTCCTTGACACTCCACCTCTTAGCATTGGCCTCATTCTTCCTTGAGCAGAAATAAACTCTTGCTTTACTTTTGCAAATCTTTGCTTTATTCCCATGGCACTGACCCACTTTACCACAGTTTACCCTAACAATTTTGTCATATACTTGTTGACTAGTTGTATATTTTAAGAAGTATCAATTCAGGTCTATTGTCAGTTTTCAATTGGTTTATTTGTTTTCTTACTATTCAGTTGACTTCCTTATATATTTTGAATATTAACCCTTTATTAGCTGTACAGTTTGCAAATATTTTATCCTTAGTCATAGGTTTTCTGTTCACTCTGTTTCCTTTGCTATGCAGAGAATTTACTCCATTCTAAGTTGATTTTTATATTCAGTGTAAGATGAGTTTAACTGCATGTAGATGATCAATTTTCCCAGAATAATTTATGGAAGAGACTATTGTTTGTTTTTCCCATTGTGTGCCCTTGTACATTATTTTGCAAATAGGTTCATTGTAAGTGTGAGACTGTATTTCTGGGCTTCTTGTCCTATTTTATTGGTTGATGTGCCATATTAGTCCACTTTGTGTTGCTATAAAATTTGCATGCCAGAAATACCTGAGACAGGACAATTTTTAAAAAAGGTTTATTTGTTTCACAGTTCTGCATGTCACTAGCAGCTAGCTTCTACTTGGTTTCTGGTGAGGAGAAAGGTAAGGATAGCTGACGTGTCACATGGCAAGAGTAGGTGCAAGAGAAGAAAAGGAGGTGGTGCCAGACTCTTTTAAACACTCAGTTCTGGCATAAATTAGTAGAGTGAAAACTTACTCATTACCACAAGATTGATACTAAACGATTCATGAGGGATCTGCCCCCATGATCTAATCACCTCCCAGTAAGTCCCCTCTCCAAATTGGAGATCACTTTTCAAAATGAGATCTGAAGGGGACAATAATCAAAACTCTATAATCTACCTTGTTTTATGCCAGTGCCATGCTATTTTGACTACAATGGCTTTTAATGTATTTTGAAATCTGAACATGTGATGCCTCTAGCTTTGTTCTTTTTGATAAAAATCACTTTAGTCTGAGTCTTTTGTAATTTCATACAAATTTTCAAATTGTTTTTTGTATCTGTAAAAAATGACATTCAAATTTTGGAAGAATTTGTCAAAATTGAATCTACATTGCTTTGTGTTATATTGACATTTCAACAATACTAAACCTGCTAATTCATAAACATCCTGTTTTTTGATTTATTTATGTCTTCTTCAATTTCTTTTATTAATTTTTATTGTTTGTAATATATAGATATTTGATATATTTGGTTACATTTACTCCTGAGTATTTTATCTTTGATGGTATTGTAAATGGGATTGTTTTCCTATTTCTTTACCAGACAGTTCATTGTTAGTGTATAACAAAAGTAGAGGCAAAATCTAAAAAGTAAATAAAATAGTAGTGAAAATAAGTAATAGAAAAACTTAGTAAGAATAAATAAAAGAAAACTAAATTTGGCAGACAAATGACACAGAGATAAAATTTATATTAAATTATTTTTGAAGAACATATTCGCATTCACCTTCAAATATCTTGAGGAGAAATAAACACAAAGACATTTTAATCTTAGTTTGGTAGTTTAAGTGCTAATAGTAATTATTGCATTGCACTTTTAATAATATTTTTATGAATATTAAAAATTAAGAATGAGACAAAATATATTTAAATTTAGTGCATGTATTATCAAATTTGTAAAATGCAATAAGAACTAGCAATTTTTAAATTTAATTTCTATTTTAAAGATCTGATCACCAAAAGACCCCAGAAAAAGGACATCTCAAAAGTATTGAATATTCTCATCTATTACCAATCATTCACAGCTCTTGAGTTCTAAACACTATTCTCCAATAAAAATAATTAGACCTTTCTAAAAATATTAATGATTTTGAATGTTGGGAAGAGAAAAAATGCAATGATGTTCGAGTATCATGGGCTGAAGACAAATCAAAATATCAAAAAAAAAAAGAAATTCTGAAATTTGAATGAAATTATGTTAAAAATCATCAGAAACCATTGGTCTAATTTGGGACAATTTGTACTTTGAGTAAAATAATGACCACATCTGAGTGTAACAAATTGAGAAAAAAATGTCATTAATCATGTCTGATATACATAAGAAAAACAAAATGAAATTAATCTTATTTTTTCAGGTATAATGGAGATTTATTAATATTCTCAACTCCCAGAATTAATACTCTTGACACATTAGCTTCCATTTTATTTGATTAATGTAATCAATTAATTTTTAGCTGGTATTTAAGAATAATTGGCAAATAAAAATTATGTATATTCATGTACAACCAAAGGCACATATGCATGTACATTTAAAAATAGTTATCACAGTAAAGTGAATCAATATGTCTATTACTTACATAGTTACCTTTTGTGCGCATGAGGGTTGTTAGAATATACAAAATTTATCACCTTAAATTTTAAATATACTTTATTAATGACTGTAGTAATCATTCTCAAAGCTTGTTTGTCTTATAAAAGGTACCCTTTGAGTGATATGTCCACATTTCTCTATGTCCCAACCCCTGATAACTACACTTCTACTGTTTCTATACATTTAATTTTTTTTGGAATCCACATATAAATGAAATCATGTAGTATTTGTCATTTTGCATCTGGTTTACTTCACTTAGTTTAACATTGTCCAAGGTTATCCATGTTGCAAACTACAGGATTTCCTCTTTGTAAAGGATAAATAGTATTTCATTGCATATACAAATCACATTTTCTTTATCCATTCATCTGTTGGTGTATCATATCATAGCTATAGTAAGTAATGCTGCAATATACATGTCCTGTTCTGTGGGCTCTCTCCTTGCTCTTTCAATTTTGTTTTAAATTTGATGTGCAGAAGATTTTTAGCTTGATAAGCTCCCATAAATGTATTTTAGGTTCTATAGCATCTACTTTTGAGAGTTTGGCCATAAATTCATGGATGGGCATCTAGGCTGATTTCCACCATGAATATTATTGCATTAAGCATACAAGTATAGGTGTCTTTGTGGTAGAAAAATTTATGTTCCTTTGGGTTCATTCCAAAAGGGGAGTAAGAGGTCTGGACTGAATGGTAGTTCTAATTTTAGTGTTTTCAGAATTCTCTTTACTGCTTTCCACATTGCTTGAACTAGTTTACTTTCCTACCAAACTTGTAGAAGTGTTCTTTTTCCTCCACAGTCTCACCAACACCTGCTGCTGTTTTTGACTTTATAGTAATACCCATCCTGATATGTGAGATAGCATCTCATTTTAATTTTGTTTTATATTTCTCTAATGATTAGTGATACTGAACATTGTTTTTTTCATATACTTGTTGGCTGTGTGCATGTCTTTCTTTGAGAAGTGTCTATTCTTTCATTTTTTAACTTTTTTTTTTTTGAGTTGGAGTCTCACTTGGTGGCCCAGACTGGAGTGCAGTGGCCGCTCCTGGCCACCATAGCCTCGCCTACTGGGCTCCTGCAATCTTTCTGCCTCAGCCTTCTGAGTAGCTGGAATTACAAGCATGTGCTACCATGCCTGGCTGATTTTTTGATTTATTGTAGAGATGAGGTCTTGCTGCCCAGGTGGGTCTCGAACCCACGGGCTCCGGCAATCCACTCATCTTAGCCTCCCAAAGGCGCAGGATTACAGGCTGAGCCACCAAGTCCAGCTTCATTTTTTAACATTTTAAAAAGTGTTTTTTTTCTCTGTTGATTTGCTTGAACTTTTTATAGATTCTGAATGTTAAGCCTACTTTGGATGCATAATCTACAAATATTTTCTCCTGTTCTGTGGGTTGCCTTTTCACTCTTGCTATTTTTTTTTTTAACTTAATAAGCTCCTATTTATTTTAGTTTTTTGCTTTATCTACATTTGAGAACTTGGAATAAATTCATTGCCTAGGCTGATGTCTAGAAGACAATCCTCTAGTTTTTTGTTTTAAAGATTTTTGGGGCAGAGATTAAGATGGTGACTGGACAGATGAGACTGTGAGAGTCTCTGCAAAAGTAAAGGTCCATAAAGACTCTGTGTGTGAGTAGGCATGTCCTGGTGGGAGAGTAACTTAGTGTCCAACTTGACAGGTAGCAAGATGGGTGAGTCCAGATCTGATCAACCCTCCTTTCAAAGTAGGCCTGGGGCATCTGAAACAATCTGTAAGCAACCCTATCTGCCTGCAGAGGGGAGGGGCTAGAGGTCAGAGCTGAAAGAACATTGAACTTACAGGAATGAATGCAAAGTGAGTTTGTTTCCTTGTTTTTATTTATTTTTGTGTTTTTTTCTGCAAATTATTTGTTTTTTGTTTTAGTTTTTTCTCTTTCTTTCTGTTTTTGATAACATTTTCATACTTGCTTTGTTTCTGTTATTTTACTGATTTTTTTTCTTTATTCTTTAGGCCTCCTTTTTGTGTATGGAAACAGTACATCAATAGGCAGGTTTTTGTTGGACTATGTGTTTATATGATTATCTGTATGTTTCACTTTTTTTTTTACTCTTTTCTGTCTTTTGTGTCTCTATTCATTGGTTTGTTGGTATTGTTATGACCAAGTAAGCGAGAAGAAGCTATGCCAGCAAGTTGAGTTTAATTATGAATTTATTAAATGTGCAGGTCAAGAGTAGGCAAACACCAGAAAAACTCTTGGTAAATTGGTGCAGTTTGTGACAAGCTTTTATAGGTAAATTTTGCAGCATTGGCTACATAGTAACTTAGTGACCATAGCAACTATTAACTCACAACTTGGCAACCAAAATGAGAACTTTGATAATTAGGGAACTTTGATTAATTTCATGTCTTAGGCATAGCCAGTGCCCAGAAAGTTCATGGAGTTCTGCCATTAAGATATAGTTTAATACATAGAGACAGGAGAGAAGAATCATTATACAATGGAATTACCTTTGTTAGGTCATTAACAGAATATAAGAGCAAACTATGAAAATGTCAAAGCATAACATTTGATTTCAGTTAACAAAGCATACAATTACATGGAACTTATGGCGAAGGAGTTCTGTAACGGTCAGCAGGCAATGGTCAGCATAACCTGCCCAAAGGATACAAAGCTAGGGATCTGTGGTCATGGGAACGTTATTGTAATAACATGTAGGCATCGATTCTTAGGTCAGGCAGGTAGCTAAGATGAAAGTTTTAAACAAAATGGAGTAAACTGGTTAATATTATTTTGGTAGGAATTTGATTTTATTAACTGATTTGGCTCATTTCAGTATGTCAGTCTATTTTCTCTTTAACTATTCTCTCTCACCACCTTCTTCTTGCCCCCCCATTCATTTATCCATTTTCTTACCTCATTTTGCTTCCAGGGAGCAAACCTATACCCCACTTCATGGACAGAGTGTAAGACAGTAGGAAGTGTATTCCAGGGTGTCCATACGCCTATTGGTGGACACTGGAATCTGCAGATTGATTTTGAAACACAGCTCCCCCAAGATTAAATCTCAAAACTGCAAAATGTACAGCCACCAACCCACAGTCCAGCTTCAGAATTGAATAACGTCAGAGAATCCACAAAAGGAAAAATAGGAGAATGAGCAAACAGAAGTAAAAGCAACCCTATTATCCCTGAACAACAGAATTAAAGAAGAGGGGGAAAGAGGTAGAAGGGGGATTTCCACAAATGAAGAAAAACCAAAAGAAGAATATGGGTCTCACATAGACCACTGGGAGGTCAGACACTGAGAAAACAGACTTTGGAACACAAATAATGAAGAACACAAATAATAATGACTGGTCTCAAAGTGCAAACCCAGATATCAAGACATTAATAGAGAAAATAAAAAGAATTGAAGACAGATAAGAAGAAAATAGGAAGGAGTTCATAACTAAGATAACAGTAGTAAAGAATACTGTGAATGAAATAAATAACAAACTGATAAGCATGAAAAGTAGAATTAGCCAAGCAGAATAAAGAATCTCAGAGCTTGAGGACCAAAATATAGAACTAACCCAAACTGTCAAAAATATAGAAAACAAGCTTAGAAGGACAAAACAAAACTTTCAAAAGATGAGCGATTATCTCAAGAGGCTGAACCTAAAAGTAATTGAACTTCCTGAGGCAGAAAGAGAGACATATACCACCCTGGAACAAACATTCCATGAAATTATTCAAGAAAACTTCCCTCATCTCATCAGTGATGCAAAAATTAAAAAAAACAAGAGATTCAGAGAACCCCTGCAAAACAACAAATGAGAAGACCACCTCCCAGACACATAATAATTCACCTAAACAAAGTAGGTATAAAAGAAAAATCCTAAAGGCAACAAGAGAAAAAAGTCATACTACGTACTAGGGAAGACCAATTAGAATAGTAGCAGTTTTTATCTACAGCAACACTTTAGGCTAGGTGAACTTGTAGCCCAGTCTTCAAAGTTCTCAAAGATAAATAATTTCAACCAAGAATAACCTACCCAGCTAAGCTAAAGTTCATCAGTGAGGGAGAATTAAAATCTTTCCCAGAGATCCAATCCCTAACAACTTATGCACCTCTAGACCACCTCTACAAGAAAAACTTAAGAAAGCATTAAACACAGAAGAAAGGGAAAAAATAACAATGTTCTTCACCAGAGTACAGGAAAAAGATTGAAAACACACAGGAATCCACCCAAAAATCTAAAGAAAGATAACAAAAAACAGTAACAACAACTCTATAAGAACCACATGACAGGGATAAACTCTCACATTTCAATAATTAGCCTGAATGTGAATGGACTAAATGCACCAAAAAGACATAGAATGGCAAAAATGGATAAAATATCATGATGCAACAATATATTGTCTCCAAGAGACTCATCTCACCAGAAAAGACACTCACAGACTCAAAGTAAGAGGATGGGAAGCAAAATTTCAGGTGAACAAAACACAAAAGAAAACAGGAATTGCAATCTTAATTTCAGACAAAATACCCTTTAAGCTATCAAAAATTTAAAAAGATACAGAAGGTCACTACATAATGATAAAAGGTTTAATGCATCAACAAGAAATATCCATCCTAAACATATATGCACCCACCACAGGAGCACAATTTTCATAAAGCTGCTTCTAGACAAACTTAAAAAAGACATTGACTCTAACACTATAATCGTTGGGGATTTATGTACCCCACTCACAACCCTAGACAGATCATCAAGACAAAAAATCATCAAGGAGATCTGGAACTCAATGTGACTCTTGACCAAATGGACTCAATTGATAGCTACAGAACACTCCATTCAATGACCATAGAATATACAATCTACTCATCAACACATAGGATGTACTCTGAGATCAACTACATCCTTGTCCATAAATCAAGCATAAACAAATTTCATAAGATTTAGATTTTGCCATGTATCTTCTCAGACTACAGTGGAATAAAGATAAATATCAATACCAACAATGTTCCCCCAAACCCAAAAAGACATGGACACTAAACTGCATGATGGTAAGCAACTCCTGGGTGAACATGGAAATCAAAGCAGAGATTAAAAGATATCTGGAAATAAATGAAAATGAAGAAACATCTTGCCAAAACTTCTGGGATGCCATGAAAGTAGTAGTAAGAGAGGAATCTATATCTCCACAAACACACATGAAGAAAATGAAAAGATGAAAAGATCACAAGTGCACAGCCTAAAAAGTCACCTAAGGAAGCTGGAAAGCAAGACCACCAAAACCCTAACTTCAGTAGAAGAATCCAGCTCACCAAAATAAAAGCCCATTCTAGGACATAGATGACAAAAAGATAATACAAAAAATCAATGAAACAAAAAGCTGGTTCATTGAAGGAATAAACAAGATTGATGATTCTCTAGCTAGACTGACCAAGACAAAGAGAGAAAAAACCCAAATAAACTCAATCAGAAACACAAAAGATGAAGTCACATCTGAATCTGATGAAAAAATACAAAAGATTATCAGAGACTACTATGTACACTTATAAGGAAACAAACTTGAAAACCTAAAGGAAATGGAGGACTTTCTGACATCACACAACCTCCACAGGTTAAAATAAGAAATTGAGACCCTAAATAGACCGATAACAATTCAGGAAATTGACTACGTCATAAGAAAACTACCTACCCCCCCCCCAAAAAAAAACCCCTGGGCCAAATGACTTTCTGGTAGAATTCTACAAAACATACAAGGAGGACCTGAAACCAATCATATTTAAAGTACTCCAGGGGACTGGGAAAGATGGAACTCTCTCCAAATCATTTTATGAAGCTAGCATCACATTGATACCCCAGCCAGGTAAAGACCCAACAAAGAAAGAGAACTACAGGCCAAAATAATTGATGAACATAGATGCTAAAATTCTCAACAAGATCCTAGCAAACTGAATTTGACAACATGTGATTTCCATGTTGACTCAGGAGTTGCCTAGCATCATGCAGTTTAGCGTCCATGTCTTTGTGGGTTTGGGGGGAACTTTGTTGGTGTTGATATTTATTTTTATTTCACTGTGGTCTGAGAAGATACATGGCAAAATTTCATACTTATGAAATTTGTGCTTGATTTATGGACAAGGGTGTGGCCAATCTTAGAGTTCATTCTATGTGTTGATGAGTAGATTGTATATTCTATGGTCATTGGGTTTAGTGTTCTTTAGGTATCAATTAAGTCCATTTTATCAAGGGTCAGATTGAGGTTCTGGATCTCCTTGATGATTTTTTATCTTGATGATCTGTCTAGGGTTATGAGTGGGGTATTAAAATCCCCAGCTATTAGAGTGTTAGAATCAATATCCTTTTTAAGTTTGCCTAGAAGCTGCTTTATGAAAGTTGGTGCTCCTATGGTGGGTACATATATGTTTAGGAAGAATAATTCTTGCTGATGGGTTAGACCTTTTATCATTATGTAGTGACCTTCTGTATCTTTTTAAATTTTTGGTACCTTAAAGAGTATTTTGTCTGAAATTAAGATTGCAACTCCTGATTTCTTTTGTGTTCTGTTCACCTGAAATTTTGCTTCCCATCCTCTTACTTGAGTCTTTGAGTGTCCTTTCTGGTGAGATGAGACTCTTGGAGACAATATATTGTTGCATCATGATATTTTATCCATTTTGCCATTCTATGTCTTTTTAGTGGTGCATTAAGTCCATTCACATTCAGGCTAATTATTGAACTGTGAGATACTATCCCTGTCATGAGGTTTTTATAGAGTTGTTTTTGTTCTGTTTGTTGTCTTTCTTTTGACTTCTGTGTTTTCAATCTTTTTCCTATACTCTTGTGAAGAACGTTGTCATTCTCTTTTCCTTTTCTTCTGTGTTTAATACTTTCTTAAGTGTTTCTTGTAGAGGTGAACTACAGGCTGCGTAACTTGTTAGGGATTGGATGTCTGGGAAATATTTTAATTCTCTCTCACTGATGAAGCTTAGCTTAGCTGGGTATGTATATTCTTGGTTGAAATTATTTATCTTTGAGAACTTTGAAGATTGGGGTCCAAGCTTTCCTAACCTGAAGTGTTTCTGTAGATTAATCTGCTGTTATTCTAATTGGTCTTCCCTGGTAGGTAGTCTGACCATTTTATCTTGCTGCCTTTAGGATTTTTTTTATGCCTACTTTGCTTAGGTGAATTAGTATGTGTCTGGGAGTTGGCTTTCTCATTTTTTGTTTTGCAAGGGTTCTCCGAATCTCTTGTTTTGAATTTCATATCACTGATGAGATGAGGGAAGTTTTCTTGAATAATTTCATGGAATGTTTGTTCCAGGGTGGTCTCTGTCTCTTTCTGCCTCAGGAAGCCTAATTACTCTTAGGTTCGACCTCTTGAAAAAATCACTCATCTCTTTAAGGTTTTGTTCTGTGTCTTTAAACTTCTTTTCTATGTTTTTGACAGTTTTTGCTAGTTCTATATTTTGGTCCTCAAGCTCTGAGATTCTTTATTCTGCTTGTCTAATTCTGCCTTCCACACTTATTAGTTTGTTATTTATTTCAATCACAGTATTCTTTACTGCTGTTATCTCAGTTATCATTTCCTTCCTATTTTCCTCTTGTCTCTCCTCAATTCTTTTTATTCTCTCCATTAATGTCTTGATATCTGGGTTTGTAGTTTGAGACCAATCATTCTCGGGGAGTCTTCATTGTTTGTGTTCAAAGTCTGTTTTCTCAGTGTCTGACCTCCCAGGAATCTGTGTGAGACCTATATTCTTCTTTTGGTTTTTCTTCATTTGTGTAGATTTTCCTCTCCACTTTTTCCTCCCCCACCTTCTTTATTTCTGTTGTTTAGGGATTGTGGGATTGCTTTTACTTCTGTTTGCTCAATGTCTTATTCTTCCTTATGTAAATTTTCTGTCTTTGTTCAATTCTGAAGTTGGATTGTGGGTTGGGGTCTGAATTTTTTTTAATTTTGAGATTTAATTGAGGGGGAGCTATGTTTCAAAACCTATCTGCAGATTCCAGTATCTACCAACAGGTGTATGGTTATCCTGGAATGTACTTCCTACTGCCTTGCAATCTGTTCATGCAGTGTGGGGTATATGTTTGCTCCCTGAGAGCAAAATGAGGTAAGAGACAGGAAGAGAATGGGACAGGAAGGAGAGGGAGGGAAAAGGAAGGTGGAGAGAGAGAAGAGTAAGAGGCAAAATAGACAAACATGCTGACTAGCAAATGAAAAGACACAAAGAGAGAAAAGTATAAAAAAAGCTAAAACATACAGACAATCTTACAAACACACAAGTCAAGCAACCTCCCTATTGATGTATTATTCCCCTGCACAGACAGAATGTCTAAAGAAAAAAAATAAAAGAAAAAAAAATTTAAAAACAGTAAATTAACAGAAACAAAGCAAGTACAAAAAGGTTATCAATGAGAAGAGGGAGAAAAGATGGAAAAAGTGAGTAAAACAAAGAACAAAAATAAAAATAAAATAAAATAAAAAACAATGAACCAGGCTTGCCCTGAGATCATTCCTGTAAGTCCAGTGCCCTGTCAGCTCTGATCTCCAGCTCTCATCACTGGCTGGTAGGACTGTTCACAGCTAGGGTCAGATGTCTCAGGACTGCTGTGGAAGGAGGGTGGATCAGATCTGGACTCAGTCAGCTTGCTGTCAAGTCTGCCACTGAGATCTGACCTGTCTGTGCCCACTCTGGCATGAGGGAGGGGCTTCTGTCTCTCCCACCTTGATGTGATTACCTTAGGTCTCAAGTTGGAGGCTGGGCAGAGCTGGATGCAGCTGGATGGAGCAATGCAGGTCTCTGCCTGGTCTCTGGGATCCAGCTGATCTCTGGTTCCACCATGGCTGGAGGCCTAGCTGGGGGAGGTGGAGTGTGAGATAGCCAGGTGCTGCAGGTCTGTGTGGCACAGGGCAACTTGGAGTGGGGTGAGGTGGTGCTGTCAGTGAGGGATCCCAGAGCTCCACATGTCTGGGAGCTGAGGGCCACCCCAGGTGGGATGGTGGTGACAGCAGCAGTTGTGGCAGCTAAAGCAACAGAGCAGTGCATGTGATTGTGGTCTTCTAGCCCACAGGCCTGCATGGCTGATTTAGGAGCAGGCTCTCAGGGGCAGTAGCAGCAGCCACCCAGGGTAAAGCAAGAGTCTTTATGGATACTCATTTTCATGGAGACTCTCACAGTCCCCAATTCTCTGTTTTTCAAGTCACATCTTAGTTTTCCTGATTCTCATTATTTCTGCCCAGTCTCTAACTTAAGTTTTTTCTTTTTAATCTTTAAACCATTCTATTTTCTTGCTGCTACTATCTTTGTGTTAAAGTTCTTACTCATTTTTAATTTCTTGAGATAAAAATTTAGTTTTTTGGCCAAGATTTTTTTTTTTGTTCTTCTTGTATGCATTCAAATTGATAATCTTCCCTCTTAGACCTGTTTTTGCTACATCCTGTACATTTTGGTATGTTATTTTTTCCAGTTTTCTTTGTCTCAATATGTTTTTAGATTTTCTCTTTACTTTTCTTATTGACCTATTGGTTGTTCAGGATCATGTTGTTTAATTTTTAAATATTTGTAAATTTTCCAAAATTTCTTCTGTTAGTGATTTCTAGTTATATATTAATGTGTTAGAAAAAGAGATGATATGTTTTCAATCTTTTTAAAAAAATCTTTAAGACTTGTCTTTTGACCTAACACATAACCTATCTTGGAGAAAGAAAAAATGTTCCTCACATGTTTGAGAAGAATTTGCATTCTACTATTGTTGTTGGAATGTTCTGTAAGGTCTTTAAGTCCATTTAGTCTGCATGTAATTCAAGTCTAATATTAGCTTATTGATTTCTGTCCAGATGATCTATTCATCACTGAAAGTGGGATATTGAAGTCCCCTACTACTATCATATAGCTGTCCATTTCTCTCTTTAGATTTGCCTGCAGAACCCATACACACAATGAAAGGGGCCATTGGGAGAACACCAAATGGAAACAAGAAGAGTTAGCTGAGGAGAGTTTTCTCCATGACAATTCCCATGACCCTAATGAACCAAAGGAAACTACAGTCACTGGGCTATTCTCACCATTTGAAACCATAAGGACACTTTCCTTAACTGGAACTGTGTATAATTTTTATATGGTAAGAGATTAAACTTTGTTCTACCTTACAGATGGAAAGGTGTTTGCATAATAGTAGCCTCTGTTTCTAAGATGGTGATCCTCAGTCAAGCTCAGATGGCTTTCTCTGTACATATTCTGAATTTATGGTCTTTCCTGGAACAATCCCGACAATGACAACACAATCATAGAGATTTTGGACCTCTGTACAACACTAATATGCCTAGTTATAGTCTGCCTCATCTAGGAGGACATATCCTGGACCACTCAATCCTACAAAGTCCTGGACTAGGACATTCTATTGCCAGAAGTTACTTTTGCTTTGCTGTGATGCCCCTGTTAGAGAAATCTATATTAAACTTCACCCTCATGGTATAGCAGGGGCAGAAAGTCATGGCAGCTACTATTAAGAATCAACAACTATGTATCCACTCACTAACTTCTGTGGTCTTACAAAAGCATTGAGCATTGAATATGATCACAGCAGAACGAGGAGGAACATGCACATTATTAAATAAAACTTTTTGCTTCTGTATTAACTCTTCCTCCCAAGTAGAAGAAAACTTACAGGATATAAAGAATAATATTAAAATGGTTGACTCTTTATGAGAATGGATGAGGTCAATATCTAGTTGGTTACAATCATTTCTATACTTCAGGGATTTCTAATATATGGGCAGAGGTTTTTTCCCTTAATAGCTCCTTTTGTTGTATTACTTTTATTTGGCCCATCCATAGTAAACCTCTTTGTAAGATTTTTTTTTTCTTCTCACCTAGAAGCCATCAAACTCCTGATGGTGGTACAGGTAGAACCTTGTATGGAAGCTTCCTACTATCAAGGACCTTAGATTTCCCTTGGGAGGATCCTTAGCAGCCATCACCATGTGGTGCCCATGATTGGCAGGAAGTAGACAGGTGATTGTACTTATTCCCTAATGACTGTTAGGGTTACTACTCCAGAGGGTAGAATGAGAGAGGAGGTAGCTAGAAAACAAATAGGCAGACAGACAAGGCAGATCCCCAGTAACAAAGTAACAAACTTCCTACAAGCCTCTTGAACTGAAGCACAAACACTGGCTTTGTAAACAAACTCCCTGCCAGCCCCTCAGACTAGAGCAAGTACACTCACTTCCGGGAATTGAAAGACACGCCAACCAGCTTACTGCTAAGTGCCAAACAATCAAATCACTACTAGGTCCCTACCTCTAGCTGACTGGTTCTTAGTACTGACCAATCAGCATATCTAGTGCTAACCAATCAGCTCACAGCTAATACTAGCCAAACAGCTCAATCTTAGGAATGAATAAGAGCCTGGTTTCAGCTCCAAATTGGCAATCCCCTTGGGTCCCCTTCCATTGTGGGAGATCGTTTGTCTTCTCAATAAGTCCTGCTTTCTCACCTTCCAGCTATCCATGTACCTCATTCCTCCTGGGCATGAGACAAGAACCCAGACTCTAAGAACTGTTGAAGATTGTTGGAGCTAAAGAGCTGCACACACCAGATTCTTGCTTGCCAGCTGACAGAGCCAGCAGAGCTGGTAGAAGCAAAACAGCAAGACTGAGGAGAGGGGAGAACTGCCAGCAAAGGGTGAGACTCCAGAACAGAGCTGAGACACACTCAGGGCTTGGCTTGCCAGTCCGTTGAGCTGACACTCTTTGTGATGCTCAGCTTGCTGACCCAGTGAACCAACAGTTGACCAGATAAAAATTCATATCAATCTGAATGTTAGAATTCCTCCAAAATTCATATATTGTATCCTAATCACCATGGTGAGATATCAGAAAATGAGCTCTGTTTGTGATTAGATCATGAGCCTTCATCCTTTCTGAATTGGATTATTTTCCTTATAAATAAAATTCATGGAACTTCCTTGTCCTTTCCACATTGCAAAGACATAGAGAGAAGGCACTATGAAACAGGATAAACCATCACCAGTTATTAAGTCAGTTAATGTGTTAATTTTGGACAACCCAGTCTCTAGAACTAAATAAATTAAATTTCTGTTATTATAAGTCATTCAATTTATGGTAATTCATTACAATGGTCCAAATATGTTAATACAAATATATTCATAAGTGTCAGCATTACTATAAAGATAGCATGCTAATTATAATAAGTATCATTTAAATTTGAGAAACCTGGCTTTGCCCAACTCAACCAATTTATCTAAATCAAGAGAATGACCTTACTATATAAGCCAGCAGATTTCATGCAATAAGAAGTAACAAAATAGCATAATAAAATATTATATCTTGTTATTTATATCTTTATTTTTACATAAAGTTTTTAACTTCTTTTAGAAATTAGAAATGTTTCCATTCAAATTGACTTTTTCTAGCTAGTACTGATTGAAATGAATGAGTGTAGACATTATATTTTATAATCTTTTTTTTTTTTTTGAGTTGGAGTCTCACTGTCACCCAGATTGGAGTGCAGTAGCCTCTCCTGGCCACCGCAGCCTTGACCTACTGGGATCCGGTGATCCTTCTGTCTCAGCCTTCCAAGTAGCTGGAACTACAGGCATGCGCTATCACTCCCGGCTAATTTTTTGATTTATTGTAGAGTTGAGGTTTTGCCAATTTGCCCAGGCGGGTCTTGAACATGCAGGCTCAGGCAACCCACTCACCTCAGCCTCCCAAGGTGCAGGATTACAGGCTGAGCCACCGAGCCCGGCTGGGGTCTTGTTTTAATCTTCTCCATGTGCTCAGCCTGTTTTCCCAACACCATTTACTGAATAGGTCTTCCTCTCCCCATTGGTTGATGGTGGAGGTTTTGTCAAAGATGAGTTGGTAAAGAAGTTGATTTTTTTTTCTGGAATTTCTATCCTGTTCCATTGGTCTATATGCCTATTCTTGTACCAATAGCAGGCTGTTTTGATTATTGTAGCTTTACACTAAAGTTTAAGTATGGGAATGTAATAACTCCAGTGTTGTCTTTTTTGCTGAGAATTGTTTTGGCTATTTGTGGCCATTTATGTTTCCATATGAATTCCTGTATTGTTTCAAGGTCTGAGAATAATGCTGCTGGTAATTTAATGGGTATTGTATTAAATTTCTAGATTGCCTTGGGTAGGACGAATATCTTAACAATATCAATTCTTCCAATCCAAGAGAATGCAATATTTTTCCATTTGTTTATGTCATATTTGATTTCTTTGGGCAATGTTTAGTAGATTTCATTGTAAAGGTCTTTCACATCTCTGGTTAGGAAGATGCCAAGGTCTTTCTTTCTTTCTTTCTTTCTTTCTTTCTTTCTTTCTTTCTTTCTTTCTTTCTTTCTTTCTTTCTTTCTTTCTTTCTTTCTTTCTTCTTTCTTTCTTTTTTGTGGCTATTGTGAATGGGACTGTGCTTTTTATTTGGGTTTCTGCTTGTTTATTGTTGTTGTATATAAATGTGACTGACTTTTGCACATGGATTTTATACCCTGAAACTCTGCCAGTACCAGGAGATTTTGACAGACTTTCTTGAGGTATAGAATCATATTGTCTGCGAATAGGGATAACTTAGCTTCCTCTTTTCCTATTTGGATATCCCTGATTTCCTTCTCTTGTCTGATTGCTCTAGCTAGGACTTTCAATACTATGTTGAACAGGAGGGATGAGAGTGGGCACCCTGTCTTGTTCCAGTTTTCAGGTGAAATGGTTCCAATTTCTGCCTGTTTAGCAGTATGTTGGTTGTGGGCTTCTGGTAGATGGCTCTTACTATTTTGAGTTATGTTCCATCTATGCCTAGATGTTCAAGGTTTTTATCAAGATGGAGTGCTGGATTTTATCAAAAATTTTTCTGCATCTAATGATAGAATCATGTGGTTTTTTGCCTTTATATCTTTTGATGTATTTAATTACATTTATTGTTTAGCAGATGTTGAATCAATCCTGCATCCCAGGGATGAAGCCTACTTGGTCATGGTGGATAATTTTTGAGATGTAATGTTGAAGCCAGTTTGCCAGAATATTGTTGAAAATTTTAGCATCTATGTTCATCAAGGATATTGGCCTGAAGTTCTCTTTCTTTGTTGGATCTTTACCTGGTTTGGGTATCAATGTGATGTTAGCTTCGTAAAATGATTTGGGGAGAGTTCCATCTTTCTCAATTGCCTGGAATACTTTCAGTAGGATTGGTATCAACTTCTCCTTCTATGTTTTGTATACTTTTGCTGGAAAGTCATCTGGTTCAGGGCTTTTGTTTTTTGGTAGTTTTCTTAAGACAGTCGATTTCCTGGGTTGCTATTTGTCTATTTATGGTCTCAATTTCTTATATTTTCAACCTGGGGAGGTTATGTAATGTCAGAAAGTCCTCCATTTTATTTAGGTTTCTGAATTTGTTTCCATACTAGTGATCATAGTAATCTCTGATAATCTTTTGTTTTTTGTTGGGGTCAGTTGTGATGTCATCTTTTACATTTCTGATTGCATTTATTTGTGCATTTTCTCTCTTGTTTTTGGTCAATCTAGCTAGGGGTCTAACAATCTTGTTTATCCTTTCAAAAATAAACCTTTGGTTTCATTGGGTTTTTTTGTATTATATTTTTTCTTCTATGTCCCAAATTTGGGCTTTTATTTTGGTGATCTGGATTCTCCTGCTGAAGTTTGGGTTTTGGTGGTCTTGCTTTTCCAGCTTCCATAGGTGATTTGTTAGGCTGCTAACTTGTGATCTTTCCATTTTCTTCATGTCTTTTTGTAGAGATATGAATTCCCTTCTTAATACTGCTTTCATGGCATTCTAGAGATTTTGGTAAGATGCTTCTTCATTTTTATTTGTTTCCAGGTATCTTTTAATTTTTGTTTTGATTTCCATATTGACCCAGGAGTTGTTTAGCATCATGTTGTTTAGAGTCCATGTCTTTGTGGGTTTGGGGGGAGCTTTTTTGGTGTTGATATTTATTTTTATTCCACAGTGTCCTGAGATGGTACATGGAAGAGTTTCAGTTTTATGGAATTTGTTCTTGGTTTATGACCAACAATGTGGTCCATCTTAGAGTAAGTTCCATGTGGTGTGAGTAGAATGTATATTCCACTGTTGTTGGTTGGAGTGTTCTGTAGGTATCAATTAAGTCCTATAGTCCTACAGACCAAGTGTCACATTGAGGTTTCAGATCTCCTTGTTGAATTTTTGTCTTGATGATCTATCTTGGGTTGTTAGTGGGTGTTTAAGTCCCCAGCTGTGACAGTATTAGAGTCAATATCTTTTTGAAATGTACCTAGAAGCTGTTTTATAAAAGTTGGTGCTCCAATGTTGGGCACATATAGGTTTAAGATGGATATTTACTGATGAGAGAGTGAACCTTTTATCATTATTTAGTGACCTTCCATATTCTTTTTAATTTTTGATAGCTTAAGGTGTATTTTGTCTGATATTAAGGTTGTGATTTCTGCCTTCTTTTATGTTCCATTCACCTGAAAATTTGTTTTCCACCCTCTTACTTTGAGCCTATGAGTGTCTTTTCTGGTGAGATGAGTCTCTTGAACACAATATATTGTTGCCTCATAATATTCTATCCATTTTGCCACTCTATGTATCTTCAGTAGTGCATTTGGTCTATTCACAGTCAGGCTAATTATTGAGATGTGAGAGTTTATCCCTGTCATGAGGTTTCTTATGGAGTTTGTTGTTGATTCTGTTTATTTGTTATCTTAATTTTGATTTTTGGGTTGATTTATGTGTGTTTTCAATCTTTTTCCTGCATTCTTGGAAATGCCATTATCATTCTTTTTTTTCCATTTTTCTGTGTTTAATGCTTTCTTAAGTGTTTCTTGTAGAACTGGTCTGGAGGCAGCATAAACTCTTAGGGATTGAATGTCTAGGAAGAATTTTAATACTCTATCACTGATTAAACTTAGCTTAGGTGTGTAGGTAATTCTTGGTTGAAATTGTTTATCTTTGAGAACTTTGAAGATCGGTCTTCAAGTTCTCCTAGCCTTAAGTATTTCTTTATATAAGTCTGCTGCTATTCTTATTGGTCTTTCTTGGTAGGTAGTCTGACCTTTCTCTCTTGCTGCCTTTAGGATTTTTTCTTTGATACCTACTTTGTGTAGGTGAATTACTGTCTAGGAGTTTGTGTCTTCATTTATTGTCTTGCAGGAGTTTTCTGAATATCTTATGTTTGAATTTTCACATCACTGATGAGATGAGGGAAGTCTTCTTGAATAATTTCATGGAATGTTCCAGATTGGTTTCAGTCTGTCTATCTGCCTCAGGGTTTCCAATTAATCATAGGCTCAGTCTCTTGAAATAATGGCTCATCTCTTGAAGTTTGTGTGTGTGTATTTTAAAGCTTCTTTTCTATGTTTCTAACAGCCTGGGTTATTTCCATATTTTGTTCCTCAGACTCTGAGATTCTTCTGCTTGGTTGATTCTGCTTTCCATGCTCATGAGTTTGTTATTTATTTCATTCACTGTATTCTTTATTGCTGTTATCTCATTTATCAACTCCTTCATTCCTTCCTCTTGTCTCTCTTCATGCCTATGAATTCTCTCTATCAATATTTTGATATCTGCATTTGTGGTTTGAGACCAGTTATTTGGGGGACTCTTCATTGTTTGAGCTCCAATGTCTGTATTCTCAGTGGCTCACCTCCCAGGGTTCTGAATGAGAATCATATTCTTCCTTTGGTTTCTCTTTATTTGTGTGGACTTTCCTCCCCATTTTTTGCTTCTTTTTTAATTATGTTGTTCATTGATAGGGTGGATAGTTTTTATTTCTGTTTGCTCAATCTTCTATTCTTCCTTATGTAGATTCTCTGGTTTTGCTCAATTCTCAAGGTGGACTTGGGATGGGGCCCTGTATTTTTTGCAGTTTTGAGATTCAATTGGGGAGGGGAGCTGTGATTCAGAAGCTATCTGCAGATCCCAGTATCCATTGACAGGTTTTTGGGCTCCCTAGACCCCACTTCCCACTGCCTTACAAACTATCCATGCAGTGGAGTTGTCTGTTTGCTTCCTGAAAGCAAAATGAGATATGAAAAGGGAAAATAATGGAAAACAAAAAGAGGAAGAATAAAGGGAGGTTGAGAGAGAAGAAGAGGGAAAAAAGACAGGTGTAACAGCTAATAAGTGAACAAGAAAACAGACAGAAAAAAAAAGACAAAAACATAGAATCATACACAGAAGCAAACAAAAACTCCCCTGATGGTGTACTCTCCCTCAAAAATACCCATAAACAAACAGAAATATTTTCAAAAACATTAAAATAACAGAAGCAAAGTACAAAAATGTAAGCTAAAAAAGAAAGAGAAGGGAAAAAAAGCAAAACTAAAACAAAAAGCAAACAAGGAAAAAAAGCCCTCACTCTGTGGCCATTTCTCTAACTCCAGGTTCCTTTTGGCTGCCAGCTACACCTTAGAGAGAGGCTCTAGTCTCCAGCCCCTCCCCTCCATTCTCAGGGCAGGCTGATAGCGTTGCTCTCAGTGTGGGTCAGATACTCTGCTGCCTCCTCTCAAGAGAGCCCTGAGAACAGCAGACAACCCTGCTCACCTGGGTCTCCAATCTCAGGGTGGTGATGGGTTGCAGTCAACTCTGGAAGAGACCCCTGGGTGCATGAACCCAAGTCTTCCCCCAAACAGACTTTCATTCACCCACTGGCACATACCCACTCACACAGAGAGTCTTTATGGGTACTTGCTTTTGTGAAGACTCTCACAGTTCAACCTGTTCTATCACCATCTTGCCCTGAAGCCCTATTTGATCTTAAGATCATTACAAATGAGATATTTACAGTTCTCAACATGTATTGCCTTAGATCATAGAAATCTTTGTTTTAAAGTAATATATTCTTGTGGTTCAAAACAGATATATGTTAAAGGTGGAAATATTAGTGTTTGTCAATATGTATAAAAGAGTTAAAAAAAACTTTGTTCTTATTATCTGTAAATAAAAATATAGAATTTTATCTATTTTATTTAATTCCTTGCCAACATTTTTCTGTAAACATTAACTCAGGGCACAAAGTATCATATGTGTGTGTGCATGCAAGTGAGTGTTTTATAACTGATATTGGATTTTTATAACTTTACATGTTTACATAATAATAGTTATAGACCTAAATATTTATGATGCATTTGCATTAAGTGTGCTAGATTGACATCCTGTAGAAATTTATACATGTGATTTCTGGTGCATTTAACAATAATAAGTAGCAATAACTTAATACTAACATAAAATATGACTTGATTTTATTTTTACATGTTTGTGAAGTAACATAATTTCAAAAATTGAGATAACAATATTTTTCCATTTAATGTGAAACAGAGAGTTTCAGAAACTATATAGAAATTTTTAAGAGGTTTGCAGGGGCAGAACTTAAGATGGTGACCGACATGTCGGTCTGTAAGAGTCTCTGTGGAGCCAAGTGTTAATAAAGACTCTCTGAGTGAGTGGGAGGGTGCTGGTGGGAGCATGAAAGTCCATCTGAGGGTATAGTCAGGTACATGTTCCCAGATCCCTCCTCTGAGGGCGACTGCAAACCTCCACTGCCCCAGATTGGAGTGCAGCCAGCAAGATCATGTGCAGGAGCACCTGCTGCTGTGGGAAATGCCTGAGTAAAGCCTGCTGAACCCAGCTGATTCCCATTTTCTGGCACCTGGCCTACACTATCATGTATCATAATGGTTCAGCTGGAGCCCTGGGTCTGATCAGTGGAGAGAGAGGATTGGGAAAGCCAGAGAGGAGTCCATGCCCAGTGAGGAGCTGCCCACCACAGTCATTTTCTTGGACCCAGAACCAGGCAGAGATTTGCATTGCTCTACCCACCTCTGCACAGCCTCCAACTTGTTGCCTAAAGTAATCTCATCAAACTGGGAGAGACAGAAGCCCCTCCTACAGGCTGAATCAAATGCAGACAACTCAGATCTGTATGGCAGAAATGTCAGGCAACAAGTCAAGTGAACCCAGATCTGATTCAACCCCTCCAAAAGTGGACCTGTGGCAACTGACCCAAGTTATTATTAACCCTACCTGCCTGTGATGAGAGCAGAGGGGAGGAGTTAGAGATCAGAGCTGAAGGGACTCTGGATATACAGAAGGGTTTCAGAAACAGTCTGATTCCTTTTTTTATTTTTATTTTTTTACTGTTGGTTTTGCTCAATTTTCTTTGCTTTTTGCTTTAGTTTTTTTCCTCCTTCATTCAGGTTTTGATAATGTTTTCATATTTGCTTTGCTTTTGTTATTTTACTAACTTTTTTCTTTCTTCTTTCTATTCCTTAGACCCCCTGTTTGTGTAGGGGATGTCTACAACAATAGACAGGATTTTATTGGACTGTGTGTTTGTGTGATTACCTGTATGCACTAGAGTTTTTTGTTTTTGTTTCTTCCCCCTCTTTTCTGTCTTTGTATCTCTTTTCAATTGTTAGCTGGTATGTCTGTCTGTCTTGCCCCTTAATCTTCTCTCACTCCACCTTCCTCTTGACCCCCCACTTCCTCCTCCCATTATTTTCCTTTTTCTTACTTCATTTAGTTCCAGGGAGCAAACTTAAACCCCCACTGCATGGACAGAATGTAAGGCAGTGGAAAGTGGATTCCAAGGTGCCCATACACCTGTTGGTGGATACTGGGATCTGCAGATAGATTCTGAATCACAGCTTTACCCTCAACTAAATCTAAAAACTTAAAAAAGTACAGCCCCCAACCCACAGTCCAGCTTCAGAAGTGAACAAAACCAGAGGATCCACATAAGGAAGAATAGGAGGCTGAGAAAAAGAAGTAAAACAACCCTGCCATCCCTGAAAAACAGAATGAAAGAAGGGGAGGAAGTGGAGTGGGGGAGGAAAATCTACACAGATGAAGAAAAGCCAGAAGAAGAATATGGGTCTCTCACAGACCCATGGAAGGTCAGACACTGAAAAAACAGATTTTGGAACAAAAACAATGAAGAGCCTCCAGAATGACTGGTCTCAAATTACAAACCCAGACATCAAAACATTAATAGAGAGATAGAAAAGAATTGAGGAGAGAAAAGAGGAAAATAGTGCACACCTGTAATTCTGGCTACTCGGAAGCCTGAGGCAGAAGGATCACCAGAGCCCAGCAGGTCAAGGCTGCAGTGGCTGGGAGCAGCCACTGCACTCCAGTCTGGGTGACAGAGTGAGACTCCAACTCAAAAAAAAAAAAAAAAAAAAGAAAAAGAAAAGAGGAAAATAGGAAGGAGTTGAAAACTGAGATAACAGCAGTAAAGAACACTGTGAATGAAATAAATATCAACTGATAAGAATGGAAAGCAGAATTAGCCAAGCAGAAGAAAGAATCTCAGAGCTTGAGGACAAAAATATAGAACTAACCCAAACTGTCAGAAACATAGAAAAGAAGCATAAAAAGACAGAACAAAACCTTCAAGAGATGAGTGGTTACTTCAAGAGGCCAAATGTAAGAGTAATTGGACTTCCAGAGGCAGAAAGAGAAACAGAGACCAACCAAGAACAAACATTCCATGAAATTATTCAAGAAAACTTCCCTCATCTCATCAGTGATGTGACCATTCAAACACAAGAGATTCAGAGAACCCCTGCAAGGCAGCAAATGAAAACACACACTCCTAGACACACAGTACTTCATCTATACAAAGTAGACAAAAAGAAAAAAATCCTAAAGGAAGCAAGAGATAAAGGTAAGACTACCTACTGGGGAAGATCAATTCGAATAGCAGCAAATTTACCTACAGAAACATTTCATATTAGGAGAGGTTGGAGCCCAATCTTCAAAGTTACCAAAGAAAATAACATACCCAGCTAAACTAAGCTTCATCAGTGAGGGAGAAATAAAATCTTTCCCAGACATTCAATCCCTAGGAACTTATGCTGCCTCTAGACCAGCTCTACAAGAAACACTTAAGAAAGTATTAAACATAGAAGAAAAGGAAAAGAGAATTACAACATTCTTCACAAGAGTACAGGAAAAAGATTGAAAACACACATGAATCAACCCAAAAATCAAAAGAAAGAAAACAAACAAACCGGAACAACAACAACTCTATAAAAACCTCATGACAGCTATAAATTCTCACAGTTTAATAATTAGCCTGAATATAAATGAACTAAATTCACCACTGAAAAGACATAGAATGGAAAAATGGATAAAATATCACCAGGCAACAATATATTGCCTCTAAGAGACTCATCTCACTAGAAAGGATACTCACAGATTCAAAGTAAGTGAATGGGAAGCAAAATTTCAGGTGAATGGAACACAAAAGAAAGGAGAAGTTGCAACCTTAATCTCAGACAAAATACCCTTTAAGCTATCAAAAGATATGAAAGGTCACTACATAATGATAAAAGGTTCAATCCATCAACAAGAATTATCCATCCTAAACATATATGCACCCAATATAGGAGCACCAATGTTCATAAAGCAGCTTCTAGGCAAACTTAATAAAGAGATTGACTAACACTATCATAGCTGGGAACTTTAATTCCCATTCACAACCATAGAAAGATCACCAAGACAAAAAATCAGCAAGGAGATCCGGAACCTCAATAAAACTCTTGAACAAATGGACATAATTGATACCTTCAGAACACTCTACCCAATGACCACAGAATATACTTTCTACTCTTCACCGTATAGAATATACTCCAAGATCAACCACATCATTGACCATAAATCAGACATAAACAAATTTCATAAAATTGAAATTTTGCCATGGACCTTCTCATACCATAGTGGAATAAAAATAAATATTAACACCAACAAAGTTCCCCCCAACACACAAAGACATAGACACTAAACAGTATGATGCTTAACAACTCCTGGGTAAACAATGAAATCAAAACAGAAATTAAAATGTACCTGGATACAAATGAAAATACCAAAACCTCTGGGATGCCATGAAGCAGTAGTAAGAGGGGAATTCATATCTTAACAAACACATATGAAGAAAATGGAAAGATCACAAGTTAATAGCCTAACAAGTCACCTAAGGAAGCTGGAAAAGCAAGATCACCAAAACCCTAACTTCAGGAGAAGAATCCAGATCACCAAAAGAAAACTCAAATCCAGGACATAGAAGACAAAAAGATAATACAAAAAATAAATGAAACCAAAAGCTGGTACTTTGAAAGGATAAACAAGATTGATGGTCCCCTAGCCAAACTGACCAAGAAAAAGAGAGAAAAAGCCCAAATAAACACAATCAGAAACACAAAAGATGAAGTCACATCTGATCCTGAAGAAATACAAAAGATCATTAGAGACAACTATGTACACTTGTATGGAAACAAACTTGAAAACCTAAAGGAAACGGAGGACTTTATGATATCACACAAACTCCCTAGGTTGAAACAAGAATAACTTGAGACCCTAAATAGATCAATAACAATCAAGTAAATTGACTATGTCATAAGAAAACTACCTACCAAAAAAGCCCTGGACCAGATGGCTTTCTAGTAGAATACTATGAAACATAGAAGGAGGAATGGATACCAATCCTGTTGAAAGTATTCCAGGTGATTGAGAAAGATAGAACTCTCCCCAAATCATTTTATGAAGCTAACATCACATTGATACCCAAGCCAGGTATAGACTCAACAAACAAAGAGAACTACATACCAATATCTTTGATGAACTTAGATGCTAAAATTCTCAACAAGACCTAGCAAAACAGATTCAACAATACATCTCAAAAATCATCCATCATGACCATGTAGGCTTCATCCCTGGCATGCAAGGGTGGTTCAACAGACCATAAACGTAATTAGATACATCAACAGATGTAAAAACAAAAACTACATGATTATATTACTAGTTGCAGAAAAAACTTTGATAAAATCCAGCACCCATTCTTGATTAAAACCCTCAAACATCTAGGCATTGGTGGAACATATCTATTATCTATCTATCTATCTATCTATCTATCTATCTATCTATCTATCTATTTATTTATTTATTTTTTGAGTTGGAGTCTCACTCTGTCACCCAGACTGGAGTGCAGTGGTCACTCCCGGCCACTGCAGCCTTGACCTGCTGGGTTCCAGTGATCCTTCTGCCTCAGCTTTCCAAGTAGCCGGAATTACAAGCACTCACTACCATGCCCGGCTGATTTTTTTTATTTATTGTAGTGATGAGGTCTCACCAAGTTGCCCAGGTGGATGGAACATATCTAAAAATAGTAAGAGCCATCTTCGAGAAACCCACAGCCAGCATACTGCTAAACAGACAGAAATTGGAACCATTTCTTCTGAAAACTGGAAAAAGACAAAAATGCCCACTCTCACCCCTCCTGTTCAACATAGTTTTGGAAGTCCTAGCTAGAGCAATCAGAGAGCAGAAGGCTATCAAGTGTAGGTAAATAGGAAAAGAGGATGTCAAGTTATCTCTCTTTGCAGATGACATGATTGTATACCTCGAAAACCCAAGAGATTCTGCCAAAAACGTCCTTGCACTGATAAAGGACTTTGGCAAAGTCTCAGGGTATAAAATAAATGTGCAAAAGACAATCACATTTCTATGCACCAATAATAAACAAACAGAAACCCAAATAAAAAGCACAATTCCATTCACAATAGCCACACACACAAAAAAGAAATACCTTGGCATCTTCCTAACCAGAGTTGTGAAAGACCTTTAAAATGAAAACTACAAACACTGCTCAAAATCAAAGATGACACAAACAATTGGAAAAACATTACATATTCATGGATTGGAAGATTCAACATTGTTAAGAAGTCCATTCTGCCTTAGGCAGTCTATAGATTGAATGCAATACCCATCAAATTATCAGTAACATTATTCTCAGACCTAGGAAAAACAATACAGGCATTCATATGGTAACATAAATGAACAAGAATAGCCAAA
This sequence comes from Carlito syrichta, assembly GCF_000164805.1. Lineage (NCBI taxonomy): Eukaryota > Metazoa > Chordata > Mammalia > Primates > Tarsiidae > Carlito > Carlito syrichta. Next base: position 231,614 of record NW_007259939.1, on the reverse strand, counting down.
ACAATCCTCAACAACAACAACAAAAAACAAAGTAGGAGGTATCACACTCCCAGACTTTAAACTTTATTATTGAACGACAATAATCAAAAAAGCCTGGTATTGGTACAACAACAGGCATATAGACCAATGGAATAGAATTGAGATTCCGGAAGCAAAACCTCAATTTCTCAACCACCTCATCTTCGACAAACCCTCCACCACCCACCACTGGGAAGAGGAGAACCTATTCGGTAAATGATGCTGGAACAACTGGCTGACCACATGCAGAAGATTGAAACAGGACCCCTATCTATCCCCACACACAAAAAATAACTCTAAATGGATCACAAACCTAAATGTAAAATCTCAAACTGTAAGAACCTTAGAAAATGCAGAAAATACTCTTACGGAAATTGGAACTGGCAGTCAATTCCTGATCAAAACCCGAAGTGGCCAGGGCATAAGAGATAAGATAGACAAGAACGATCTCATTAAACTGAAAAGCTTCTGCACAAGATTTTCCCACAGACTGTATAAAAATATTTGCCAACTCCATGTCTGACAAAGGCCTAACATCAAGGATTTATGAGGAACTCAAATGTACCGAAAAGAAAAAAACAAACAGCCCCATTACAACGTGGGCAAATGATATGAATAGACACTTCTCAAAAGAAGACATATGAGCAGCCAACAGATACATGGAAAACTGTGCAGCCTCGCTAGTCATCAAGGAGATGCAAATTAAAACTACACTGAGATACCACCTAACTCCAGTCAGAATGGTCATCATCAATAACTCAAAAAATAACAGATGCTGGAGAGGATGTGGCGAAAAGGGAACACTTCTACACTGTTGGTGGGAGTGTTAATTAGTACAGCCTTTATGGAAATCAGTATGGCGATTCCTAAAAGTTCTAAAAATCAACCTGCCATATGAATCTGCAATCTCCCTACTGGGAATATGCCTGGAAGAACGCAAATCACTCTATAAAAAAGATACCTACACATGTATGTTTATTGCAGCATTGTTCACAATAGCAAGAACATGGAACCAACCGTGTTGCCCATCATAAGAGAACTGAATAAAAAAAAATGTAGTACCTATACTCAATGGAAGATTATACAGTCATAAAGAACAGCAAAATCATGAACTTCATCACAACCTGGATGGAATTCGAGTTTATAATACTGAGTGATATCTCATAGAAACAAAGTGCTGAGTACCACATGTTCTCACTCATGAGTGGACCTTGAATGACTACCATTATACTATGAGAAAAGGATTGACTGTAGAGGGAAATTGCAGGGGGGGGTAGAGGGCAGGGAGGTGGAATTGACAGTAGTCCATATCTGCCTGGGGTATGGGGGCACCCCTCCGCAACAATGGTAACTGCACAATGAATATTTGTATACCTCACCCTAAAATGTACCCCACAATTTTTAATAAAAATTAAAGGAGGAAAAAAAGTGGTTTGCAAGTGTAATAGGTAGAGATAGGCTCTGAAATAATTGCATCTAATTTATTTCCATAAATATTTTATAACTTGAACATATAGCATATTTGTTTGCCAGTTTTGAATATAGTGATTTAAGAAATGAGGCACTGGTCTCAGATTACAATTATATCATCACAAATCAACTTACTTTTTCATTTAACAATAAAAATAAGTTAAACAATGCTTGAAAAATAAAATCGAGAACTATATTAGTAACAAAAACTCTGAACAAATGTGTACATCTTAAGAACTGAACCACTTATGCCAAGGAGCTTTTTTTTCACAGCTGGGATATACTAGTTTCCCATTCTGACACATTACTCGAAATGATGATTTTGGCCTTTTTTGGATGATAACCAGGTTTACATGAAAACTCAACCACTTCGCCTGGTCTGGAATAAAGTTTTTGTTGTCCTAACCACCATAATGTTATGCTATCTTACTCCATAATGTCTTCTGATATTACACATGCAGCTGAAAGTAGAAGAAAAAAACATAACATATTAAGTAAGGTACAAATTTTCTTCATAGACTTTCAGATTTTCAAGTAGAATGCTATACAACAGTTCAGGGATTCTTTCTTAAAACCTTCCCAAACCAGCTCTGTAAAAACACAATATAGATTTAAGTAAATTTAAAATGCTAAATGACGTAAAAATGAAGTATCATGTTTAATGTGTAACAGCTAGATGTTATTCTCAAAGATTTACAGTATCAATTGCCATATTAAGAGCCTTGCATTTTAGAACCCACAATTGCTGTTTTTGGTGAATTAAGATGCTGGTGAAAGGGTATCAACTTTCAGTTATAAGATGAATATTGTCTTGGAATATAATGTACAGCATGGCATCTGTACTTAACAATATTGTATTAGGTCGGGTGTGGTGGCTAATGCCCAATATTTTTGGAGGCCAGGGCAGGAGGATCACTTGGGGTAAGGGGCTTGAGACTAGTCTATAAAATATGGTGCGATTCTGTCTCTACAAAAAAAAATTAAAAACTAGTCAAGCATGGTTACATTCTCCTGTAGTCCTAGCTACCCTGGATGCTGAGGTAAGAGGATCACTGCAAGTCAGGAAAATCACTTCAATCCAACAGTTTCAGGCTGCAGTAAGCTATGATCACGCCATAGCAGTCCAGGCTGGGCAAGAGAGCAAGATCATGTCTCCAAAACAAAGCAAAACAAAACAAAACAAAGCCCCAAACAGCAACAAAAATGCTGTATTACTCACTTGAAATTTGATAAGAGAGCTGATTTAAAGTGTCTAACCCCCAGCCACAACACAAGGTGGGCAATGGATGAATGTGTTAATAATTTGATCTTGGTAATCATTGCATTATGAATCTATCTAATTATTACATTGTAAAACATGAATATATATAATTTTTATTTGTCAACTAAATATATAAAATAAATTAAATAATTATATATAATAAATTAATTATATAAAATATACTTTCTCATGCATAAATATTTAAGAATCAAGCTTTAGGCAGAATGGTTGTGTGAAAAAATTATATTATAAACAGAAAATATTGTACTCATTACACTTTTTTAAAAGGATCTTTCAGAATCTTAAAGAACTTACCTAAACATTTTGTTGGTTCTGCCCATTTCCATTTCTACATGTTATTTGCCTGTTACCCTCAAGTTGATATGAATTCTGGTACTGATACTCAACTGATGAATATGGAGCATGTACTGGTAATGGAAATGAAGTAATGTCACCATTGTGAATAGGCGGAGGGGTCCCACATTTTCTTTCAGAATCTAGAAATTATTATTTGATGTATTGAAAGAGAAAATCATTATGCAGGTTAAAAGAAAGCAAATAAGGCAAAAACAAATACAGTACAATATATAATAACAATACTTGTGGTTACTGATGGAGAAATGAATCCTAAAATAAATTTTAATTATTTAAACTGAGAGTGACATTTGTCCTTCTTTTCTTCTCACTTAAGGTAAACATGAAACATTAAAAATATATCTGCTTTGTAGTATTCTAGGATTAGGAACTGTTTTAATGAAAACAGACTGAACAGATAAATAGCTATGACAAACAGAATACATTTTTTATTTTACTGGGTTCTTAGTTAATTTTCATTTACATTACAAAAGAAAAATTAACTTTAAAAAATTCAATTCAAATTTATAAAAGGTAAAAGGAAATTGTTGACTTCCTATATTGACAAAATGAAGAAAAAAAACTTTTCTATCTATTCCTTTTGTTAAGTAAATTTCAAAATAATAGACATAATGTAAACAAAAAATAAAATAAAAATAAGAAGACTCTGAAAGATGTAGAAAAGTTGATTTGGCTAGAACTCACAGAACAACACAAGGGTATGTTCTATGTGTTAAATTTTGGCCTCCGGTATTGCCTGAATGGGAACACTGGAGATAACTGGAACTCAGAACTGATATGAGATTCAGTTAAAAAAATAAAGTCCCAAGAGGAGCTGACTTTCTATCACCAGATGTCTAGTAAACAAGCATCCTAACAAGACCAAAACCTGTTTTTAACAATATCTTTCTTACTGTAAGAAAACATCATTAAAAATGACCATTTTCACACTACCTGATAAATACAAGTCAGGTGAGGAACTTAGACTTCTATCCACAATATTAAGTAACAAGACACCTCTCCATTTCCCTGTAATGCCTGCAGAGGTAAGTGGGAAACCTGGACTTACACCAAGCATGGCAGTAATGGATCTGCTAAATTGAAGATTTAAATAAAATCTGAGATCTCAAAATATAATACCCAAAATATCCAGAATAAAATTAAAAATAACTAATTATATTAAGGACCAGGATGTGCTCAGAAAATAAAAGATAATCAACAAAAGACAACATCAAGATGACATAGATGTCAAAATTAACAACAGTTTTTAAAAACCCACTAAGAATTATAATGCTGAAAATTATAAGAAAATTAAAAAAAAACTCAGTAGATACATAATAGATTGGGAGATCACAGGATAGATTTGTGAACTTGATAATAGAAAGATATTAATAATCCAGAATGAAAATAAACTAAAAAGAAAAAAATTAACTGAGTTTGAGAGACCTTTAGAAGAAAACAAAAAAATGGAGATCCAGAAAGAGGTATTGGGCTGGAAAAAAAAAATGGGAGAAAATTTTCCATAAGGCATAAACTTACTTATGGAAGAAGCTGAGCAAACTCCAAACAGGGTAAGTTCATTGAAATTCATGACAATATACATTAGAATAAAAATATTTAAAGAAAAATAGAAATTAAAAGCAGCTGGATAGAAAATATGCCTTTCTAGCCGGGCTCGGTTGCTCAGCCTGTAATCCCGCACCTTTGGGAGGCTGAGGTGAGTGGATTGCCTGAGCCTGAGGGTTCGAGACCTGCCTGGGCATGCGAGACCTCATCTCTACAATAAAATAAAAAAATCAGCCTGGCATGATAGCGCACGCCTGTAATTCCGGCTACTCGGAAGGCTGAGGTGGAAGGATCACCAGAGCCCAGCAGGTTGAGGTTGTGGTGGCCGGGAGTGGTCACTGTACTCCAGTCTGGGCAACAGAGTGAGACTCCAACTCAAAAAAAAAAAGAAAGAGAAAAAGAAAATATGCCTTTCCAATAAGAGATCAAGGAATCAAATGGTAGAAGGTTACTCATTTATGATCATGCAGAGCACAAGCAAGTGGTACAGTTTTCAAGTGCTCCAAAAAATACCGTAATTTCCAAATTATATATCCAGTGATACTATCTTTTAGAAATAAAGGGGTATGTGGAGACATTCCCAAAGAGTAACCAAGAAAATTTGTCTCCAGTATACCTGTCCTTAAAGAATAACTAAAACAGAAATTTTTCAGTCTAAAATAAAAAAAGATACTGGAAGGATACTGAGACTTCAGAAGGCAAAAAAAGAACACTGCCACTGATAAAAAGAGGAATAAATATAATAGATTATATATTCTCTTATAAGGTTTTTTTCAGTAATGTCTGATATATGATATTCACAGAGAGAAAGAAAGAGAGACAGAGAGAGAAAGAGAGAGAGAGAGAGACAGATAGACAGAGGGAGAGAGAGAGAGACTAGAAATCAACTTTTTTTAAAGGGGAAAAAATAACCTATACAGAGAGTATCCTTAAAAAAAAGATAAACACACACACACACACACACACACACACACACACACACACACACACACCACACCGGGGGGGGGGCGGGAGCAGGGGGGAGATAAATAAACTAGAGAAACAATTTTTAAAAGGAAAAAAAAAAAACTCATACAGAGAATATACTCAAGAAGAAAAAAAAAGATGAATCAAAATAAGTGTCTTTAAAAACATTCCCCACAGGAGAGGGAGAAAAAAGATACAGGACTAAGAAACAGAGGAAAAAACACAAACAAATATAATGAAAGATGTAAGCCCTGACACGGCAAAAATTACTTTAAATTCAAATAATCTGAGTATAACAGTTAAAAAATCAAGGTTGGCACAATAAATGGGTAAACCAGACCCAATTATGTGCTGTCTGCATAAAATGCACTTCAACATAAAAATATAGGTAGATGAAAAGTAAAAGAATGGAAAAATCACCAGACAAAACATGGTGGTGGATAATATATTTTCTTGTTTTACTTTCCCCGTATTTCTGCAACTCCATATGTTAGGATGCTCATTGAGTATGTGCTCATACTTCTTTTTATAAATATAGCAGTTCTCTGATGAGCATGTCAGCCCCATACCTTTAAATATAATCTATTTACTAAAGGTGCCTGGATTTAATTACATTCTGTGATTCCTCTACAACTACCTGCTCTACATCTTAAAAAGAATATCTCTTAGAGCTGACAAATGCACATAATTTATCTTTATACATTTATTCCCCAGAAAAAACTAAGTGTATTAATGCTCAAGATAAGAGTTTCTTTTCAGATTCTAAATTTTTCTTTTAATCTGACCAAATCTTTATTGAAAATCAATCACATTGGCTCTGTTCACATGCGCACAAAAATTAAATTTTAAGCACAATCATTTTATTTTCATTTGATAAATACATTCTATATGAATTACTTTGTTTTGTTTATATCAACATATTTAACTCTACTATATCCTGAAAAAAATTGGAGGAAATACAAAACTCTACCTTGATGCTGAGGTGATTCTGCCCAGGTTCCATTTAGACATATCACTTCTACTTCTCCAAATATGTCATAAGGTTTTATACACTCAAAATGTACTCTTTCACCAGGTGACTACTTAGTCATGTCTTGATATGATATTAGCATTTCTCAGTATGGGTGGATTCACACAGGAAACATCTGAACAGAAAGAAAAAATATTTCTACCTAGTATTCATTTTGAGTAGTCCATCACAAAGAGAATTGCAAATAAATTTCAAGAGATAAAAAATCAATAGGCAACCAATTAACGCAATTTTTGTTGATTTCAATAAATTTACATGTACTATTGAGAAAAAAAGCAAAATACTATTTTTTGTAAGATATAAGCTTGCACGTTTTAAAGTCTCCTTTCCATCCTTTACTAGAGGACTGTTTGCCTTTTTTTTTTTTCTTTAGGAGGCCAATGGAAATTAAAGTTTCCTGGACATTTCTCTTTGAGTTTTAGTAGAATAAATATTGCAAGTTCTATAAATTCAACAGTAATTCATAAAATGCAAAAAAAAATCAGAATAAATTGATTATTTGGCACCAGATTTTGGTTTGCAAGCATCCTGCTTATTGTAATTTTAGCTTCTTAAAGATAAACACGATGCATTTCTTGAAGAATGAGCCAAAACTTAAGCACAAACTTTGAAATATACCCTAGTTAAAAGAAGAGGAAGATGATCAATCAAAGGATTTAAATTAAAGATGCCAGAAGATATCAGGAAATAAATTTATAATTATAAAAATAACTTTTGATATTAAACTATTGAGGTTTAAGGATGCCATGCTGAACAATGTGCACTACATTAGAGAGTTTCAGGCACATGTATAGTAATAACAGGTTATAACAATGCTTCTCACACTGAAGTATGCAAGAATTCCCCAGAGGGCCTGGTACAATAGTTTCAGAGTCTCATCCCTAGAGGTTTTTATCTGCCATGTCAGAATGAGCTCAGAAATCTTCATCTGAATTTCTAAATTTCCCAAAAGATGATGATGGTGATGCAGGCCCAGGGACCACACTGACAAGTATTGAGCTATAAGATAAACCATGAGATACTCAATTCCATCTTTTTCTTTTAGACATAAGCTATTTTGTCCTGCCACACACACACAAATTAATTTATGTCCATGTTTAAATAATCCTGGAGACCATTGTATACTCTATTGCCTAAAACACTTTAATAAATAAATTTTAAAGTACATCTAAGTACCTCTGCATGTGGGCCTTCCTATCCATTTGCTGTTAATATATGTTACAGTGTTTGATCCAACCAATTGGTAATGCTCTGGGCATGTGTAAGTCTCTTGTTCCCCTGATCTATATGAATTCTTCCCTTCTCCAATGAATATAACATTATCAAAGCTGGGCAAGTCAAGACAATCTGTTTCTGAAATAGAAAATGTATTTTATTTGTTCACCAAACCTTTGGAGATTCATTGTACACAATAATTCTATTTTAAAATAGTAGATATATGTAGAACCAATGAATACTGTATAATATTTTTCTCATAACTTGACAAAATATATTAGCAATTTTGACTGAATTACACCAAGTTGTTCTAAATTTATCAAAAATAGAAAATGGGAGCCATATCAGAAGCCTGAAGAAATAATGGAAGCAACAGTACTTGACTTTATACATTTTGCATTCAAATTATATTTTGCCCATACTTGCCACCTCTATTACACATGTATTTCTATTTTTTTGCTTCAGGCAAATGCAAACTACCTATAATTGCTTTAAATATTTTAGAAAATGTATTTGTAGTGAGATTGTTTACTAAACTGACAGAAAATTGAATAAAGGTGAGATTTATGAGCAGGATCCAGCTATGCTTTATTAACAGAGATGACAAGTCTGAGAATGTGTATCAGAAGATGCTGAAAGTTCACACAAGATGATGTAAAAATGAAGTAATTTGGCTTAAAATGTCAAACATTTTTATCACAAGAGCTATAATTTTCTGCAACAACTTAGAACCTTCCAGAAATGCCTTGTGAAATGCTAGAGTTAGTTTATTTTCTTATTTGTACCATTTATACTTTGAATTAAACATATTATACATACAATAAAATTAAATACACTATACTTATGCATTCTGGTGGTTGGGACCATTTTTCTCCTAAACATTTTGTAAATACAGGTCCATTGATTCCAAAACCTTCAAAATATTTGTATGTAACTTCTCCAAACTGGTAACTGTTTGACTTGTGAAGAGCAAAACCATGATATATCTCAGGTGGTGGCAACCTACAAGGAAGCTCTAATAAAATGAAGGGATGAATTCATGTTTACTAATTCAGAAATTTAATTTTATGACCCACTTTCATATTTAGCAGTTTTATTTGCAAATAAACCATAACACAAACACTACTATGATGTCACAGAGAAAGTTCATAACTATTTTCTAAAACCAACAATCTGGGGTCTGTTCATCTGTCCAAATGTCACAAACAGAATAAGAACTGGAAACTAAAAATGTCAATACATTTAAGAAAGAGATAATCAATTATTTTCTGACCAATCATTAGTGATAAAAGAAATACATTGAGGAATAAAAAGCTTAAGAAAAGTGCGAAATATTATAAGAAATCAGAAGGGACATTTTAGAACATAAAGTTTTTAAACTTAGTGCCAAAGCAAACACAACTTTCATAAACATGTAAGTTTAATTTCACTACATATTAAATTAAAAAATACCAGAATAAAAAATGATTCTATAATGAACCAATACAATTAACAAAAAGAAGATGATTTCAATTATGCAAAAATTGTTTAATGGTATAATATATAAATTATTATTACATAGTAATCAAAATAATTCTATTGGCTGACTTTGATAGCAATACATTATTTTTGATGAATTCCACTATAAACAGAAATTGAGTTTTCATATTGTCCTTACCTACACACTGAGGTGGAGTACTCCATTTTCCCATGTGACAAGTTATTTCATTTTTTTTCAAATATGCTGAAACTCTCTTCACAAATATAACTTAGTTTAGTACCACTTGTATGAAACCTGAGCTCAGTCATTTCTTTCCTTTCTTCTGAAGAGCTAGACAATTTAATGACTCCATGTTTTATATGAGGTGGTTGAGAACATGGCATTTTTTCTACATAAAGGAGGGAAATCAGAGACTCAAAAATAAACTTTATTTAAATTGAAATATTGAATCAAATACTATTTAGGATTTCAAAATATATATAATTTGAACAAATAATACTACTTTCATACAAAAACATAGTTGAAACTTCTGTGCGTATACCTTCATATATTCATATATGCACACACACACATATATAACATGTATATTCTAAAACCATATCTATGTTACCATTCTCATGTTCACTTATGTCCTGTTTATTATGAGGAGTAGAATATGCATAAACAGAAATATTATCTGATATTTGGGCTGTATTTTGTTCAAATGAGTAAAAGAATGGTGATTAATGTGCGTGTCTAGATCATAATTTATGTTAACAAATAAAGAGAAATAGTTTTTTTTTAATCTTTCTTATTTTATTTTGCTTTTTTAATCAATATTTTTTATTGTAATATTGTGGGGTACAGTTAAGGGTTAGGTATACAAATATGCTTCGTTCGGGCACCATTGTTGATAAGAGGTGTCTCCCCATCCTCAGACAGATATTTACTACCGTTAATCCCATCTCCCTTCCCCTCCCTCCCCATAGTTTCCCACTACTGTCAGGCATTTTCTTATAGTATTATGTTGGATGTTCAAGGTCCACTATATGAGTGAGAACATGTGATACTCAGATCTTTGTTTCTGTGAGAGATAACTCAGTATTATAGACTCCAGTTCCATCCAGGTTGCTGCAAAATTCATGATTTTGTTCTTTTTTATGGCTGCGTAGTATTCCATCGTGTATATGTACCACATTTTTTTAATCCAGTCCTCTTTTGATGGACAGCATGGTTGCTTCCAGGTTCTTGCTATTGTGAACAATGCTGCGATAAACATTCATGTGCAGGTATCTTTTTTATAGAGTGATTTGAGTTCTTCAGGGTATATTCCCAGTAGGGGGATTGCGGGGTCATATGGGAGGTCGATATTTAGAGCTTTTAGGAATCACCATACTGTTTTCCACAGAGGTTGCACAAAGCACAGGTGGGTGTTAATGTCATTTGAAAGAATGTTACAGCAAAGTTATACACTACTGACCTATACAGTGTGGTATTGAATGCCATTTTCCATCTTTGCACATTATTTCATTTGATCCCCAACTTAGAGTGCTTTCCTTTTCTCCATTCTGATAATTCAATGCAGTTGTCATATTCTGAGAATTGGGAATCTAAGGTGGAGGTGGGCATAATTGTATTCATGTTTCTAAAAAATATTAAAATTAGTTTTCTTGGTTTTAAAAAATCACAATTCTAAAATATTGAACAGATAATTTTCAATAAATAAAAATTCAATGACTATGTTTCATAAATAACTATGCAGTAATTATGATCTAGTACATATTTAATGTTAGATGTAAGTGTGCAGTAATTTATTACCCTTGGTTTGTATTCTCCATTTTCCTTGTTTTTTCAACTCTTCTTTGTCTAGACAATTTTGTATAATTTATACAAAAACTATTTTAATTACTTCTTTTTTATTCAACAGTAAAATTTAATAACTTTTAATTTTGTTTTTATTAGTACAAACTAGGTTAACAGTCCTTAAATTTAACATACTTCTGAACTATACTACATATGTCCTATTTTTAAGGATCTCAAAGAAAATGTTTAATAAGGCAAAGAGTTATTATCTTTTAGTCTAATCCTTATACTTAACACAAATACAAAATCATAGTCATGTTTACAAGGTAAATGTACAGTAGCTCTGTATGCTAAAATATTAATAATGCAGTTTTTGTGAATCAAAACATCAGCTAGCTGATTTTGCTTTTATGATATATATAATCACCTTCTCCTAGCATGAAAATGCCACCTGAAATTTTTCACTGTTTTCTCAGCATCTTATGATTCCCAGTATGCGTTACTAGTTGGCAAATTCATTTTAATGGCAGAACAGTAAGACTTCAGTCCAAGAGCAAAGAATCATTTTGATGAATGAGCTCTTTAATCGTAAAACATGCCATAGTGAAATTTCAATTCTTAACCTTTTTATATCACTCAGTGGAGATAATTACTGTAGTTGGCATATTCATGAGAACTCTTTTTTGGCTTGATTAAAAGTATTTAACTTTTCCATTAGATTGGTCATGACATGCAAGAGATCCAATAACTCTGCCAAGGGTGTAGTAAATACTTTATCAGTATAATCCTTCATACATTAATGGCTGCCTTGATTAAGATACAAAAAACATAACACACTCCTAGAAAATGTGTCTTGACAGAGCTTCTTACACCTTCTTCACTAGCTCATCAGACATGGATTGTAATTGCTTGGCTTGACTTCTCCATTCAGCAGTAGATTAATTAATGCTTTTTGTAAATTAACTCCATGTTCCTTTTTTTCTCCTTGAGGGACAGTGTAGTAAAAGAAAGTCATGTCATCTTCCTTTCAATTTCCTGACTTTCATCTTTTTGAAATTCATGATTTTTTTTTTTTAAGCCAATATGTCTAGATCTACTTTGTCTTGAAATTCTAGCTTGGAGTTTCTTTCTAGTATAATGGGACATAGCACATGACATGATTAATGTCATCAGTCAGGAGTTTTGCAACCTCTTAACATTGAGAATAGAAGGAATTATGTGTTTCATCCTACATCACAGAAAAAAAGATGTGGTCTTAAACAGCTACATAAAAACTTTCAAAGTCTACATTAGTCACTCCACGAAGATCCCTCTATACTTTGGCTGGTCAGTATTTCCCAATATGTCTTCAGCAAAGACAGGGAAACTCATTTCATACACGGTCACATCCCACAGGGTTGGTTGCTGTGGCAAATGACACTCAGCCACAATGATACCATTTTGTGTGCACTCCAAAATCTGTCATAATCGGTCATAGAACCTAGTGAGAGTTCTATTCAAAAACCCATTGATATGATGCCTGTTCAGTCAACATCTTCCATTCTTTTGAGGCTGGAGAATGTCCAACAGAAGTTGTTTAACTTCATTAATGACATTTGAAGTTCACTAGGTGACATTTGTTATAAGTCCATGGCTGACTTGTCTCCACCACAAACTGTTAGTTCATACTCCATAGCATGGATGATCCACACATTTTTTATTTTCAGCATGCCACTGAATAACTCATTGTCACTGGAGATAATCCAGCCAATATGGATGTCCAGTTCTTTTCGAATGATCACTTCCTTCTCATCATGGTTAGAAGTGCCACCTAAAATTTTTACACTTAAATAAAATTTAGTACACTTAAAATAGATGATGTTCTTAATCACTATTGGGGATTAGCGATAACCTCTTTATGACTAAAGTCACCCAGAGTTACCTGTTTTCCCTGCACTTAAACGTTAGTAAGGAAAGGGGTCAGGTTGTCCACTACTTTACTTATAAGATTTGCTGCACAGCATACAACTGACCAATGCCGCCAGTTCTTCTATAGACTCTCTCAATATGATGAGAAATAGTACCTTCCTTTGTGATAAAGTTTGGACATTTTGAGTAGTATACCTAGTAGAATGACTTGCATAGCCAGAAAACAGTCATTCAATTTTTGAATAATTTCATGGATGAGTTTGGTTTTCCATTCAGTAATGTGTACATACAATCACTGCTTCAGTTCAGGGCATCACGGTGCTGCTTTGATGTTCAACTTTTGAATGTTTGACAAGTTTGAATTCCTCAAAATTTTTAAATTCAGAAAACAGTTCCAGATATTAATGGCTATAGATGATCAACATGAACTTTGACTCCTCCAATCATTCCGTTTTTAAAGGCTGCCGGCACATCTGATATGGAGTTGAGCCAGCTACCTCTTATATGGTATTCCTAAATGAGAACAAGGAAAAGTTGGCATCCATGCATTTTCCAATATAACCTAATGAATTGTAGAGCTTTTTTCATGTCATATTTCAGCAACAGAACATCTTGAAACATGGACACGAAGAAACCACTAGGTTAAAGATAATTGGGTAACAAACCACAGTCTTTCCTAGAATATAATAAATCTTTGATGTACTCAGGCAGCCAATGGGCCTATCTGTCCTTCCAGAGAATACTAACTTTTTATTGATACCCAGGTGGAAATAGGCCTCACAAGTTCCGGCTGAAGCTATATCTAAATGGGTTCTACTTGTTGAGAAATTTGAGTTTGAATACCATATGTGTTGAGAAAAACCCGAAGGCACTGGCTTTCTGCTACAAGTGCTACATGAACTACAAATCATCTTCCAGGGGACTCTGGAAAATCTCATGCTCACATTACACTGATTCTGTAGTGGAACATAGCACATGACATGACTAATGTCTTTGGGATTAATTCATCAGCCAGGAGTTTTGCAACCTCTTAGCATTGAGAATAGAAGGAATTAGGTATATGTGTTTCACCCTACATCACAGAAAAAAAGATGTGGTCTTAAACAGGTGCATAAAAACTTTCAAAGTCTACACCCTCTTGGAATAATGCAGTCAAGGGACAAAAACATGCAGCTCCCATTTTCTCTCTGGAAAGGACTCACACCACAGGGCTACTTAATGGCCTGACTTCTATCCGCAGTTGGAGCCAAAATTTGGCATTTCATGGGTCTTTGCCTCAGTTCAATGAGAAACTCAGTCCTACTCATTCTTCCTAAAGTTTAGTGATGCACTGAATGCCACTACTTCTGTAACTATTACCCAAAGGATGTATCCTTAACCAACTGTCACTCGAAATTGAAAGGGCTTTGCATTGCTGACTGGTCTTAGACACCAGAAAACAAAAATATGTACATACCATGGGCTCACTTCCAGCAGCTACTTTTTATATTTAGAGAGTATGGCCTGAATGTGAATTCAGGCATTGGCCACAGATTCCTTACCTGAATTAGTGTAGAGAGAGTAGGAGGTAAACACCTACATTCACGCTCACTATGAAGCTAGAAGGAATTAAAACATACAGCCAATACTCTCATATTTCCAGCTACAACTGGGGAGTCTGACTCCTATCTTTCTAGTATCAGTACTAAAAAAATGGCACGTTCTAACCTTCAGGAGGTCATCAAAAAACAGACAACATTCTAGGAAAACAATAAGAATTGAGAGTCATATTAAAGTCTCTAACTGGACATATTGGTCATACCATTCTCCTATATGAAGCCAGTCTGACAAGGCTGAGAAAGATCATTGTCTTATCTATTGCACAGAAACACAGAAAGTCAAAGAAAATGAAGAAGCAAGGGAATATATTCCAAAAGAAGAATCTATAAAAGTTAATCTGAGTGAAGTGAAGAAATGTGAATTTCCCAGAGGAAAAAATTCAAAATTGTGGTCATAGAAATGTTCACTGAGGTCAACGTATCCATGCAAGAGCAGAATGAGTACTTCAACAAAGAAATAAAAACTACTCTTTTTAATTTTTTAATTTTTATTTTTTATTATAAAGATGTGGGGTACAATTCAGGATTAGGTAAACAAACATTGATTATGCAGGTACCCTTGTTGATGAGGTATCCCCTCTCTCCCCTAGCAGTTTCCTTCAACTGCCAATCCTACCCCCTGCCCCTGACAGTTTCCCATTACTGTCCAATGCTTTCTTATAGTATTATAATTAGAAACGACTCTTAAAAAGTAACAAACAAGGCCTGGCATGATAGCTCAAACCTGTAATCCTAGCACTTTGGGAGGTCAAGGTGAGAGGATTGCCTGAGCCCGCGGGTTTGAGACCAACCTGGGCAACATGGTGAGGTCTCATCTCTACAATAAATAAATAATTAGCTGGCCATGGTAACACGTGCCTGTAGTTCCAGTTACTTGGAAGGCTGAGGTGAAAAGATTGCTGGAGCCCAGCAGGTTGGCACTGGGTTGGCTGTGAATGTGCCACTGTACTCCAGGTCTGGGTGACAGAGTGAGATTCCAAAACTCAAAAAAGGAAAAAAAGTAACACACAAAAATAAAATGAAAACTACTATGACACAACTGAAAAATTTAATATTAATAGGAGGATTTAGTAGCAGACCAAATAAAGCAGAGGAAGGAACTAATGAACTCTTATGGCAAATCACTGGAAATCATCCAAACTGAGGAGTTAATTAAATAAATAAGTTTTAAAAAAGTGAAGACAACTGGGACATAATCAATGGAACAACTTATGCATTATCAATATGTTAAAAGGAGAAAGAAAGAGGAAGAAAAAGAAAATATATTCAAAGAAGTAATAACAGAAGAATTCTGAAGCCTGAAAAAAAAAAAATAGAAAGGCAGAACTGGAAATCACTAAGGAAACCAAATAAGTTGAACTGAAGAAACTCACTTGAGGAACTATCACAACAAAATTATCAAATGTTTAATACAAAAAGAGTGTCGCAAGTGGCAATGGAAAAATTTAATTGCCACATATACTTAAATTCCCATAAGAATGTCAGTGGATTACTCAACAGATACCTTGGAGACCACAAGGAATTGGAAAGATATGTTTAAAATTCTGAAAAAAACTGCCAACCAAAAATTTTATATTTAGTAATTCTGCCTTTAGAAAACAAAATGGTGAGCCAGGTGTGGCTCTTGACTGTAATCCCAGAACTTTGGGAGTGGAGGCGAGAGGATTGCCTGATTCCAGGGGTTCAAGACCAGCATCGGCAACTTGGCTCAACCTTGTCTCTACAATAAACCAAAAAACTTAGCCAGGAATGGTGGCGCATGTCTATAGTCCCAGATCCTTGGAATACTGAAGTGGAAGGATCACCTGAGCCCAGCAGGTTGAGGCTGCAGAGACTGTAAACATGCCACTGTATAGCTGCCTGGGAAACAGTGAGACTCTGACTCAAAAAAAAAAAAAGACTATAAAGACTTTCTCATACAAACAAAAGCTAAGAGTACTTATCACCACTAGACTTGTCTTACAAGAAATGCTAAAGGGAGTTCTTGAAGCTGAAGGAACAGTATGCTAATTAGTAACATGAAAGCATGTGAAAAGGTAACCCTCAGTGGTAAAAGTAAGTACATCATCATATTCAAACACTCTAATACTATAAAGGTAGTGAATAAATCAGTTATATAGCTTTCATTTAGATTAAAAATCAAGGCCACTAAAAACAAAGTTATATAAGTTGTAAATGGGTACAAATTGTAAAAAGATATAAAGTATGACAAAAAAACATAAAACATGGGAGGAAGGAAGCAAAATTGAGAGGTTTTATGTGTGATCAAAACTAAGTTCTTGTCAGTTTTAAATAGTCTTTTATAAGTATGAGATTTTTTTTTATGTTCACTTAAAGGTAGTCACAAACCAAAAGCATATCATTGATAGACAATAGATTAAAAAAAATTTCAAGTATACCACTACAGAAATACATAAAAATGCAAAGAAAGAAAGAAAAAGGTAAAGAAAGACACAAAGAATTTTAAAAAAGAAAAAACCTAGAAAACAATCAGCAAATTGACACTAATAAGTCCTTATCAATTTATACTTTAGTGATTATTGGAACAGACTGTACAATCAAAAGGCAAAGAATGGTTAATTAAATTAAAAAACAGGTCCTAACTATAGCTGCCTACAATAGTCTTACTTCATTTTCACATGCAAGCTAGACAGAAAAAAATGAAAGAGAAAACAATATTTTATGCAATTGAAAACAAAAATAGATAAAGTGTAAGTTATATTCAGACAATATTCAAGTCTATTTCAGACAAAATAGACTTTAGGGAAATAATTGTAAAAAGGAAAAATAAGTTTAATACAGGTAGGAACCCTCCACAAAACTAGAATTTTTTTTTTTTGAAGGTAGGCTCTTTGTAGTACAATCTTTTCCCACTAAGTAAGTGTTCTAGGAACTCATCAGTGTCAGTGTACCAGCTATTGTTGTGGTAAAAGGCTGTGTTCAACTTCAGTGAAAATTTTTTTGGAGATTCTTCCAATGTATTATTCACCCATTTTGGGCTGGGTGATTTACACAAACAATGTGTGGCACTTGTCCACATTGTGCTGAGTGTTCAGCAATTTTTGATGAAAAATGACATAGCCCCATGACCCACCCTCCCTATTCACCTGATCTTTCCCTGAGTGATTTTTGTTTGTTTCTCTTAATGAAAAAAATCCTAAAAGAAAAACATTTTGCAATGTGGAAAAGGGAAACAAAAAAATAGAAGGACTAAAAGACATCAAAATTGACCAGTTCAAAAACAATTTTGAGCAGTAGAAAATGCATCTTGATAGGTGTAGTGAATCAGAGAGTACTTTGAAAATGATTGAAGTTTAAACATGTAAGAATAAATATACTTAAAAAAATACATTTCAGTTATTTTTGGGTACCCCCTCATATACAAGTTCCAACAATTAAGTTCAAGAATGCATCCTAGAAAAAGTACTATATTCCTTCCTGCTGAATATCACTATGGCCATCTTTGAAATACTCCCTTTGGAAAGCTATACATCTGATGCAAACACCTAGTCCACCCATCAAAACAATTTTGGAACTCTTTTTCTGGAATGACCATCAGAGTTGTCATTGTACTACTCTTTATGTCCTAAATTTTTGCAGATGTTTTCTTTTCGATACTTCTTTTATTTTTGGGTAAAACAAATGTCATCGGGGCCAGATCAGGTGAGCAGGGAGGGGGTTCCAGTATAGTTATTTGTACAGAGCTGCCAATGTAAGAGCTTGGTGGCAAGTTTGCAAACTTAATTGTCAGGTTACAACAAATAATAATGATAGCTCTGATGACCATTCCAGAAAAAGAGTTCCAAAACTGCTTTGATGGGTGAAGTAGGCTCTGGCATTGGTGTATAGCTTACCAAGAGGAGTACTTCAAAGATGACCAAAATGATATTCAACAATTAGGCATGCAGCACTTTTTTTAGGATGGTTCATGAACTCCACTTTTGGATCTTATATAGCAATAAAAAGGTCAATAAATAATATAATATGGGAGCATGTAAACATAGAAATTAAAGATTTATAAATCTGAAGGGAAATATAGACTAGAACACTGTAAAAGTAGAAAAATTCAGTAACCTACTTTCAACTTGGGACCAATAATTCAGACAGTATATCAATACGGAAATATTAAATTTAAACAATAATTGATAACAAATAGAAAATTGGTTCCAAATAATTTATACTTAACTGATATATAAAGAACATCACAAAAATAGAAAAGAATATGCATACATCTCAAGTACTCACAGAACATTTTTCAGAATGTATTATAAGTTAGGCCACAGAACAAGTTTTATCAAATTTAAGAATATTAAAATTATATAAAGTATCTCTTCTGACAGTAAATGTATGAAACTAGAAGTCAATAATAGGAGAAAACATGGAATACTTTAAAGCAAGTACAATTAAGCAATATCTTCCCAAACAATTGTTGGGTTACAAAAATTATAGAAAAATTCCAAACATCTTGAGAAAACAGAAAATGGAAACACAATATACCAAAATTTAAGGGATGCAGCAAAAGTAGTTCTAAGGGGAAGAATTATGGCAATAAGTGCCTAAATCAAATAAGTGGAAAAATCTCAAATAACCTTTTGTTACATCTCAAGGAACCAGAAAAAGAAGAACAACTAATGACAAAATTAGGAGAATAATAGAAATAATAGAAATCAGAGCAGAAATAAACAAAATAGATCTTAAAAAGCAATACAAAATATTAACAAAATAAAGATTTCTTTTTTTTTAAGATAAAAAATTGACAAATGTTTAGCTTAAGTAACTAAAAAAGAGGAGGTATGACTCAAATCAGAGATGAAAAAGAAGACATTACAACTGACACCACAAAAATATAAAAGATCGTGAGAGACTGTAATGTGCAAATTTATGTCAAGCAAGTGAATAATCTAGAAGAAATGGACAAATTCCTAGACACATACAACTCACTAAAATTAACTTAGAGGAAATGGAAAATCTGAACAAACTAATCATTAGTAAGAAAAATTAGTGATAAAAAGTCTCCCACCAATGAAAAGTTCAGGACCTGATAATTGCCCTGGTGAATTCTACTGAACTGATTTAAAAAAATAATAATACCCTCTTTTCTCAAACTACTCCAAAAAATTCATTTTAGGTGGCCAGAATCACCCTGATATTAAAACCAAAGAAAACAACAAAAAAATTACACTACAAGCCAATACACCTGATGAACATAGATGCCAAAAACCTCAATAAAACTAGCAAAACAAATTCAGCAACACATTTAAAATATTATTTGCTATGATAAAGTGGGATTGATTCAAGAAAAGATAGTTTAACATGAAAATCAGTATATGTGATACATCACATTATAAGAAATAATGACCATATGATTATTTCAATAAACCTAAACATAAATGCTAAAACTATAAAGCTTTAAGAAAAATATTTACAACACATGCAGTTCATGACATGTAAATATTATTTGCATCCTTAATGCACTAAACGTGTTCAAATGTAAACAGTAGATTTTGGTTGAAACTGTTTTCTGTAGAAAACAGAAAACAGTTTCTGCTAGACTGGCAGATATTGATAAAAATGTTGAGGTTAATGAGAGAAGGTTCCCAAATTGGAGAACAAAATACAGATATGAAACACAGAAAAATTGGAATAAAACCTCTACTGTTCAAGTGAAATTGGAAGTGACAATAATGCTCAATTTTTAAATTATTAAAGGATATATAGATTAATAGTTAGACAGGTAGCTACAAAAATGGATATATAGATAGATAAATAGATATACATATATACATAGATACATGCAAGCTCTATGCATAGACATAGGCGATTATAGGCACAGGTAAATTTGTTTGTAATAAAAGGAATGTGAAGTAACGGCACTCCAATAGCAATGAATACATGCAGTGCCTTGATGTTTTTTTAAAACCTTTACCTAGTGTTGATCTCCGCACCCCTCTGAACTTGGCCATCATTTGCCCAGAGAGGATACTCCAAGTGTACCATACCAGAGAGACAGATGCTACAGTTCCACACCTGACCAAACATTGATGCATGCAATCAGAGTGGGAGACCTAGCAGCAGGCAAGTTTGGAGGTTTTCCCAGGAAGATTTGTTGGAGAGAACTGAATGCTGGCAGTCATGTAGAGAGGGAGGCTGAGGCAGATTCCCAAGGAAGCAGTAGGTAGAGCCCATATTGAGCCTGGGCTGGGTTCCAGAGTCTTGTCACTGGGTCCTGAGATCTAGAGACTGGTAATTGCTGGTGAGGGAGCTATTGACTCCAATAGTGGCAGGAACAGCAGCAGGCTGAAAAACTGAGTAGACTCTCTAATGCCTGGGCAGAGAATTGCTCCAGGAAAGCCTCTGTGAAACAGCAGAACTGCATCTTGAGACCAGGCACTGATTTTTGCATTGCATTGTGGCTCCTTTTTGTGATTAAAGAGAAAGCACAATGCACAAGCCCTGGTGGGTAACAGCAGATGGGGAACCCCAGACAATCCACCCTCCATCCTGAGCCAGCTACTAGATGACAGACACAAACAATGGAACTGACTGAGAAGACTGGTGGTGGTATTGGTTTGTTTTTTGATTTTTATTATTTCATTTGGTTGCTTTCTTCATTGGTTGGTTTTCTCTTATCTTCTATTTCTCTTTCTTTGTTCTCTCTCTCTCTTTTTTGGTATGTGTGTTTCTTTCTTTTTTCTTTTTCTTTCTTTTTTTTCTCTCCGTCTCCCCTCTCTTTTTCCTCTTATACCCTGTTTTGGATTCAAGGTCTATGCAAGCATACTCACTGTAAGGTCCTATTGTGCAGAGATGGAGAGTAAGTCACAGTTGGCCCATTCACCAGATAGTGAGCATTATGACCTGCCAATAGGTTCTGAATTCTTGTAGTCCCCCATCCCCTAGTAAGTGCTCAGAACTGTGAAACATCCCACTCCCGAGCCTACTTCATAATGGAAGGACAAAAGGTAGAGTAAATATCGGAAGTGACTGCTTCTCCATTTCCCACTGAGCAATGGAATTAAAAAGAAAGACAAGAGATCTGCTACAATGAAGAAAAACCAATGAAGAATTGCTGGTAACCATCAGAGCCCCAGTAAAGAGTCAGTGCTAGAAAAAACAGTTACTGGGTCACAAACAATGGCTATCTCCCAGAATGACAGTATCCAGAAGGTACTTACAGAGATCAGAGAATCATTACATAGAATGAACAAAAATCAAGTAATGCAGGGGCTAAAACTAAATGAAATTGCAATGGAGCTAGACAGACTCAAGAAAGCATACTTTAAAATAACAGAAACATAGAATTACATCCAAGAAAGAAATAAAAAACTGACAAACATGGGAAGCAGAATTGACCAAGAAGAATGAAAAATCTCAAAGCTAGAAGACCAAGCTATGGAATTAACCCAATGTATTAAAAATATAGAAAAAAAACTTAAGAAGAAGAGCCTCTCCAAGAGAGGTGTGATTTTATCAAGAAATCAAACCTATGACTGAACAGAATACCTGAAATAGAAACAGAAACAGAAAATACCCTGGGACACACATTCCATGAGTTATTCAAGAAAACATCCCTCATCATGCCAGAGAGGTGACTATACAAGTACCAGAGACTCAGAGAACTCCTACAAGACCTTTTATGAGAAGACCAACCCCAAGCTACATAGTAATTAGCCGACACAAAGTAGATACAAAAAAAAAATTCTAAAGGCAGCAAGGGAAAAAAAAAGTCAGTCTACCTGCCAAAGGACACCAATCAGAATTTCTACAGACTTATCTACAGAAACACTGCAGTCCAGAAGGAAGTGGACCTCAATCTTTACAGTTCTCAAGATAAATAATTTCAATCCCAAATTTCTTACCCAGTCAAGCTAAGCTTCAACAGTGATGGAAATTAAAATCCTTCTCAGACATCGAATCCCTAAGAGAATATGCTGCTTTGAGACCAGCTCTATAAGAGATGATTTAAAAAGGTGCTGTACACAGAAGAAAGAAGGAAGAAAAAATTCCATACCTCACAAGAAGCAGAACACACAGCATACCAACAAAAAGGAAAATACACACATATATGAACACAAAAACAAAACAAAAACAAAACAGTCTTATAAAGCATTATGACAGGGACAAACTTTCACATTTAAATAATAAGCCTGAATGTGAATGAACTAAATTCACCACTGAGAAAACACAGAATGGAAAACTGGATAAAAAAAATCATGGCCCAGTAATTTGCTGTCTCCAGGAAACTCATCTCACCACAAAGGATGATCACAGAGTCAAAGTTAGAGGTTAGAAAACAAATTTTTCAGGTAGAAAGATCACAAAAGAAGGCAGGAGTCATGATCTTATATAAGACAAAACAACGTTTAAGCTATCAAAAGTTAAAAATATATGGAAGGATACTACATAATGATATAAAGTGATGCAACAACAAGAAATAATCCATCCTAAGCATATATGCATCCAATAGAGGACATCAACTTTTATTAAGCAGGTACTAGGTTAACTAAAAAAATATATAGACCCTAACACTATCACAACTGGAGACTTAAATGCCCTGCTAATAACCCTAGGTAGATCATCAAGGCAAAAAACAACAAAGAGATCTGGAACCTCAATTTGACACTTGACCAAAAGGGCTTAGTAGATACCTACAGCACACTCCACTCAATAACCACAGAATACACATTCTGCTTATCACCATATGGAATGTACTCCAAGATTGACCACATCCTTGGCCACAAATCAAGCATAAACAAATTTCATAAGATTGAAGTACTGCCATACACTTTCTCAGACCACAGTGAAATAAAAATAAATATCACCACCAACAAAATTCCTTTAAAACTCACACAGACATAGACACTAAACAGCATGATGTTGAACAACTCCTGGGTTAACACAGAAATCAAAACAGAAATTGAAAGATTCCTGGAAACAAATGAAAATGAAGAAACATCTTACAAAAACCTCTGAGGTGTCATGAAATCAGTGTTAAGAGGGAAATTTATATCTCTATAAACACACATCAAGAAAAGAGAAAGATCACAAGTTAACAACCTAACAAATCAAGTGAGGAAATGGGAAAGACAAGACCACATAAACCTGAACTTCAGCAGAAGAATCTAGATCACCAAAGTAAAAGCCTAAATGTGAAACATAGAAAATAAAAATACCATGAAAAAAATTGATGAAAAAAGCTGATTCTTTAAAAGAATAAATAAGATTGATGGACCCTGTAGCCATAATGACCAAGAAAAAGAGAGAAAAATATCAGAAACTCAAAAGATAAAATCACAACAGACCCCTCCAAAATATAAAAGATTATGAGAGATTACTATGAAGACCCATATGGAAATAACTTGAAAACATAAATGAAATGGAGGACTTTCTGACATCACACAATCATCCAAGGTTGAAACAAGAAGAAATTGAGATCCTAAATAACAACCCAGAATATTGACTTTGTCATTAGAAAACTACTACAAAAGCAGCCCTGAACCTGATGAATTTTCAGTGGAATTCTACAAAACATACAAGGAAGAGATAATACAAATCATATTGAAAGTATTTCAGGCAATCAAAGAAGACAGAACTCTCCTTAAATAATTTTATGAAGCTAATATCACAGTGATACCCAAACCAGGTAAAGATCCAACAAAGAAAGAGAACTACAGGTAAATTTCCCTGATGAACATAGATGCAAAAATTCTCAAGAAGGTTCTGACAAATTGGATCCAACAATACATCTAAAAAATCATCCACAATGACCATGTAGGCTTCATTCCTGGGATGTAGGTTTGGTTCACCATTTGCAAGACCATAGACATAATTAAATACATTAACAGGTGTAAAAACAAGAATGATATGGTTATATAATTAGATGTAGAAAAAACTTTCAGTGAAATTCAGCAACCCCTGTTGATAAAAAACCCTTGAACACCTAGGCACAGAGTAAACATACCTCAAAATAGTAAGAGCCATCTTTGAGAAATCCACAACCAACATATTGCTAAATGGACAGAAACTAGAACCATTTCTCTGAAAACCAGAACACAACAAGGATGCTCACTTGTACTCCTCTTGTTCACCATACCGTTGGAAGTCCTAGCAAGAGTAATCAGACAAGAAAAGGAAATCAGGTTTTCCAAATAAGAAAAGAAGTCAAGTCATCCCTCTTTACTGATGATATGATCCTATGCCTCAAAAATCTATGATAATCTGTCAAAAAACCTCATTGTGCTGATAAAGGACTTTGAAAAAGTCTTAGGGTAAAAAATAACTGTGTAAAAGACAGTCATATTCTTATACCCCTACAACAAACAGGCAGAAAAACCAAATGAAAAGCACAGTCCCATTTACAATAGCCACACACACACACACACACACACACACACACACACATAAAAAAGAAATACCTTGACATATTCCTAACCAGAGAAGTGAAAGACCTTTACAAGTAAAACTATAAAATACTTCTCAAAAAGGTCAAAAATAATACAACGAATGGCAAAATATTCCATTCTCATGGATTGGAAGAATCAACATTATTAATATCCCCATCCTATCAAAGGAAATCTACAGATTCAACACAATACCCATTAAATTACCAACATCATTCTCCTCAGACCTGAAACAGCAATTTGAAAATTCATATGGAAACATAAACTACCATGAATAGTCAAAATTATTCTTTGCAAAAGAAACAAAGTGGGTGGTATCACACTTCCATACTTTAAACTGTATTATAAGGTTGCAATAATTAAAACAACCTGACGTTGGTACAAAAACAGGCATATAGACCAATGGAACAGGATAGAGATTCCAGAAGCAAAACTTTAATTTCTCAACTAACTCATCTTCAACAAAGTCACCAACAGCAACCACTGGGGAGAGGTGAACCTCTTCAGTAAATGGTGCTGGGAAAACTGACTGACCATATGCAGAAAAATGAGACAGGATCCCTACCTACCATCAAACACAAAAGTCAACTCCCAATGGATCAAAGACCTAAACATAGCACTTCAAATGTTAAGAATCTTAGAAAACGCAGGCGACACCCTTACAGAAGTCAGAATAGGCAACCAATTCCTGATCAAAACCCCAAAAACCTACTCCATAAGTGATAAGATTGACAAATGGGATCTCATCAAACTGAAAAAGCTGTACAAAGCAAAATAAACCATCAAGAGAATGGGAAGTCAACCCACAGAATGGGGAAAAAAAGTTTGCCAACTGCATATCTGACAAAGGCCTAACATACAGGATCTACAAGGAACTCAAACTTGCCTACAGGAAAAAACAAGCAGCCACTCAAAAGTGGGCAAAAGACAAGAATAGACACTTCTCAAAAGAAGACATATAAGTAGCCAATAGACACATGAAAAAATGCTGAGCCTCACTAATCATCAGAGAAATGCAAATCAAAACCATATTGAGATATCACTTAACTCCAGTTAGAATGGCCGTCATTAATAAATCAAAAAGTAACAGATGAGAGTGAGGATGCAGAGAAAAAGGAATGCTTCTACATTGTTGGTAGAATGCAAACTAGTTCAACCTCTATGGAAAACAGTGTGGGGATTCCTAAAAGAGCTAGAAGTTGATCTTCCATATGACCCCACAATCCCCTTTCCGGGAATATACCTAAAGTAACATAATTTACTCTACAAAAAATATTCCTGAACATGCATGTTTATTACAGCACTATTTACAACAGCAAAAGCATGGAACCAACTATGCTGCCTATCGAAATTGAACTGGATAAAAAAAATGGTACATATGCAAGATGGAATATTACACAATCATAAAGAAAAACAAAATTATGGTCATCACAGAAACTTGGGTAGATTCAGCATCTATAATACTGAGTGATTTACAACAGAAACAAATAATTGAGTACCACAAGTTCTCACTCGTAGGCGTACCCCAAACATTTGTCACACTATTATAAGGAAGGGATTGGTAGTAGTTGGAAACTGCTGGCAGGGGGAGGGCACATAAATAACATCAATAAAGGTAGCTGGTTGCAAACCAGGCAAAGTGGGAACCAGAGGGAGGCCCAAACTTTAGCTGTACAATGATCACTTATAGAACTAATCCTGAATTGTACCCCACATTTTTAAAATTAAAAAAAGTTGTGAAATCAAGCTTACGTGTGACTTTTCAACACTAAAGATAACAAATTCACATAGTAAATTCAATATTTACAAACAATGAATTCATTAGTTTCCAAATTACTGCCAAATTAAGAAGAATTTTTAATAATAAATAGCTATATTTTTAAGACACAAATATACTACTTTCACAAAGGAGACATACAATAGATTTTTTTTTAAAACAATGCAAATAACAACTTACTTGTTCAGGTCAGTTCTGGATTCCATCTTCCATTTATGCAGACCTATTGTTTTTTTAATCAATATTTTTTATTGTGATATTGTGGGGTACAGTTAAGAGTTAGGTATACAAATATGCTTCGTTCAGGCACCACTGTTGATAAGAGGTGTCTCCCCATCACGAGACAGATATTTACTACCATTAATCCCATCTCCCTTCCCCTCCCCCCCCATAGTTTCCCACC
>NW_007259939.1:202375-203448 GCF_000164805.1 Carlito syrichta | reverse complement strand
AAATTCTATTTCCATTGATCTATATACCTGTCCTGTACCAATATCAAGCTGTTTTGATGATTATAGCTTTATAGTAAAGTTTGGAGTCTGGTAATGTGATACCACCTGCTTTGTTTTTTTTTGCTGAGGATTGTTCTGGCTATTCTTGGTCGTTAGTGTTTCCATATGAATTCCTGTGTTGTTTTTTTCTAGGTCTGAGAAGAATGTTGCTGGTAATTTGACGGGTATTACATTAAATCTGTAGATTGCCTTAGGTAAGATAGACATCTTCACAAAGTTGATTCTTCCAATCCATGAGCATGAAATATTTTTCCACTTGTTTGTGTCATCTTTGATTTCTTTGAGTAGTGTTTTGTAGTTTTCATTGTAGAGGTCTTTCATGTTTCTGGTTAGGAAGATGCCAAGGTATTTCATTTTTTTGTGTGTATCTATTGTGAATGGAATTGTGCTTTTTATTTTGGTTTCTGTTTGTTTATTATTGGTGTAAAGAAATGAGATTGTCTTTTGCACATTTATTTTATTTCCTGAGATTTTGCCAAAGTCCTTCATCAGTGTAAGGAGGTTTTGACAGATTCTCTTGGGTTTTCAAGGTACACGATCATGTCATCTGCAAAGAGAGATAGCTTGACTTTCTCTTTTCCTGTCTGAATACCCCTGATTGCCTTCTCTTTTCTGATTGCTCTAGCCAGGACTTCCAATACTATATTGAACAGGAGGGGTGACAGTGGGCATCCTTGTCTTGTTCCAATTTTCAGGGGAAATGGTTCCAGTTTTTGTCCGTTTAGAAGTATACTGGCTGTGGGTTTCTCGTAGATGGCTTTTGATATTTTGAGGTATGTTCCCCATATGCCTAGCTGTTCGAGGGTTTTTATCAAGAAAGGGTGCAGGATTTTATCAAAAGCTTTTTCTGCATCTAATGATATAATCATGTGGTTTTTGTTTTGACATCTGTTGATGTATTTAATTACATTTATGGTTTTATGAATGTTGAACCAGCCTTGCATCCCAGGGATGAAGCTTACTTGGTCATGATTGATGATTTTTGAGATGTGTTGTTGAATCCGGTTGCTAGG
>NW_007259939.1:200418-202355 GCF_000164805.1 Carlito syrichta | reverse complement strand
GTAGAATTCTGCTGGGAAGCCATCTGGACCAGGGCTTTTTTTGGTAGGTAGTTTTCTTATTACATAGTCAATTTTCTTGATTGTTATTGGTCTATTTAGGGTCTCAATTTCTTCTTTTTCCAACCTAGGTAGATTGCGTGATGCCAGAAAGTCCTCCATTTCCTTAAGGTTTTCAAGTTTGTTTCCATACAAATGTACATAGTAGTCTCTAAAGTTCTTTTGTATTTCTTCAGGATCAGATGTGAGTTCATCTTTTGTGTTTCTGATTGTGTTTATTTGGGCTTTTTCTCTCTTTTTCTTGGTCAGTACTAGCTATGGGACCATCGATCTTGTTATCCTTTTGAAGAACCAGCTTTTTGTTTCATTGATTTTTTTGTATTATCTTTTTGTCTTCTATGTCCTGGATTTCTGCTTTTATTTTTGTGATCTGGATTCTTCTGCTGAAATTAGGGTTTTTGTGGGTTTGCTTTTCCAGCTTTTTTAGGTAGCTTGTTAGGCTGTTAATTTGTTATCCTTCCATTTTCTTCATGTGTGTTTGTAGGGATATAAATTCCCCTCTTACTACAGCTTTCACTGCATCCCAAAGATTTTGATAAGATGTTTCTTCATTTTCATTTGTTTCCAGGTATCTTTTAATCTCTGTTTTGATTTCATCATTGACCCAGGAGTTGTTTAGCATCATGCTGTTTAGTGTCCATGTCTTTGCTGGTTTTGGGGGGACTTTATTGTTGTTAATGATTATTTTTATTCCACTGTGGTCTGAGTAGGTGCATGGTAAAATTTCAATCCTTTTAAATTTGCTTATGCTTGATTGATGGCCAAGTATGTGGTTGATCTTTGAGTACGTTCCATGTGGTGATGAGTAGAATGTGTATTCTTTGGACTTTGGATAGAGGGTTCTGTAGGTATCAATTAAGTCCATTTGATCAAGGGTCACATTGAGTTTTCAGATTTCATTGCTGATTTTTTGTCCTGATAATCTGTCTAGAGTGGGGTACTGAAGTCCCCAGCTATGATGGTATTGGAGTCGATATCTTTTTTAGTTTGCCTAGGAGCTGCTTTATGAAAGTTTGTGCTCCTATGTTCAGTGCATATGTATTTAGGATGGATATTTCTTGTTGATTGATTGAACCTTTTATCATTATGTAGTGGACTTCTGTATCTTTTTAAATTTTTGATAGCTTAAAGGGTATTTTGTCTGAGATTAAGATCACGACTCCTCCTTTCTTTTGTGTTCCATTCTCCTGAAAATTTGTTTCCTATCCTCTTACTTTGAGTCTGTGAGTGTCCTTTGGAGTGAGGTGAGTCTCTTGAAGGCAATAGATTGTTGCCTGGTGATATTTTATCCATTTTTCCATTCTATGTCTTTTCAGTGGTGCATTTAGTCTGTTCACATTCAAACTAATTATTGAAATGTGAGAGTTGATCCCTATCGTAATGTTCTTACAGAGCTGTTGTTCTTCCTGTTTGTGTGTTGACTTTCTTTTGGTTTTAGAGTTGGATCATGTGTGTTTTTAATCTTTTGCCTCTACTCTTGTGAAGAACGTTGTTGTTCTTTTTTCCTTTTCTTCTGTGTTCAATACTTTCTTAAGTGTTTCTTGTAGAGGTGGTCTTGTGGCAATGTAGGTTCTTAGTGATTGGATATCTGGGAAAGATTTCAATTCTCCCTCACTGATGATGCTTGCTTGGCTGGGTAGGTTATTCTCGGTTGAAATTATTTATCTTTTAGAACTTTGAAGATAGGGCTCCAAGCTCTCCTAGCCCGGAGGGTTTCTGTAGATAAATCTGCTGCTATTCTAATTGGTCTTCCCTGGTATGTAGTCTGACCTTTTTCTCTTGCAGCCTTCAGGATTTTTTCTTTTATATGTACTTTGTTTAGGTGAATTATTATGTGTCTGGGAGTTGGTCTTCTCATTTGTTGTCTTGCAGGGGTTCTC
>NW_007259939.1:199680-200101 GCF_000164805.1 Carlito syrichta | reverse complement strand
GTTTTCTCAGTGTCTGATCTCCCAGGGGTCTGTGTGAGAACTATATTCTTCTTTTGGTTTTTCTTCATTTGTGTGGTTTTCCCCCCTCCCTTTTTCCTTCCCTCCACGTCACCATCTTCTTCAATTCTTTTATTCAGGGGTAGAGGGATTGGTTTTACTTCTGTTTGTTCAATCTCCTATTCTTTATGTATGTCCTCTTACTTTGTTCAGTTCTGGAGTTGCACTGTAAGTTGGGGGTGGTACTTTTTACAGTTTTGAGATTTACTTAAGGGGGGAGCTGTGATTCAAATTCTATCTACAGGTCCTGGTATTCACTGATAGGTATATGGATAATCTGAAACCCACTTCCCACTGCCTTGAATCTGCTGTAGGTTTACCCCCTTAAATAAAATGTGGATAGCAGAGGGAAGAGAATGGAGCA
>NW_007259939.1:150838-199249 GCF_000164805.1 Carlito syrichta | reverse complement strand
GTGGAGCCCAGCAGGTCGAGGCTGCGGTGGCCGGGAGTGGCCACTGCACTCCAGTCTGGGTGACAGAGTGAGACTCCAACTCAAAAAAAAAAAGATATGGTTTATAGAGAGGAGAAAAAAGAAGAAAAGGAAGAGAATAAAAAGGAACAAAACAATAGGAATAGAATCAAGTCATTAAACTAACAGAACCAATCGAGCACACTCTGAGATTTTTTGTTTAAACCTAATGTCCTTTCAGCTGTGATTTCTAGCTTTTTTAAGCTGGTAAATTAGTTTGCAGTTAGGGTCAGTTGCCCCTGGCCTGCTGTGAAGGACAGTTCAGATCACCCTTTGTTCACCACTCTAATCTGGCCCATCTCTTTTTCAAGCTTGTTTCTCCCATTTCAGTGTTGTTACCTTGAATCGCCAGCTCCTATTTCAGCAGCTCACCCCAGAGTGGGTGGGGCCAGACACTAGCTGGGCAATGGAAGCCTGACTCAGGGCACATGGGAGGAGACCCATGGCAGACAGGACGTCAAGTTGGCAGCAGAGGTGGCAGTGATCCCAGGAGATCTTGCCTGCAGGGGCTTCAAGGACTGAAGTCATGGATCGCCTCAGGCACAGATGGCCTGATGCACTATGGCCACCACAGAGGCTGTGGCGGCACGGCGGCTGCTGTGTCTACGACTGCAGTGGTTGTCCAGACCACTGCAATGCCCCAACGGTGGTGACAGCCGAGCTCCATGTGAAGAGCAGGCTCCCGATGTTGGGGTCCACAGCCCCTGGGGAGAGAGCCAGAGACCCTCTGCATTCTCCTTTACAGAGGGTTTCATAGACCAGGTTGCCCCATCACCATCTTGCCAGAAGTCCAGACCTACTGTTTGTACTCTGATTTTCCTCTACATCTGTACCTTATGTTAGAGTTATGATAAAATTCATTCTTTTGTTACTTGTGCCTCAGTTACCATTATCCTTGATGATTTGCACTTCTTTACTTGAACTGTTGCTATAAAGTGAAAATATTTGTATGAAAATACTAATTGTAAAAATAAAATCAACTATTAAATAGAAATAGTTTTAGAGACAATAGTATGTGTGCAAGAAAATTATGTCTTAGGTTCATATATTCTACCAAGTTATTCGTATTACCTGAAACAGGGTATAATGTATGAATATGATGCTGCACCCAGCATTTAAATATCAGAGAGAATATGTATCATAAAGGTATCTGGTACTTTGTGAAATGAAAGCATATTACAGGTTAACTTTTTTTGGATGATTTGATTTACATAGTGAACAATCATAGCATGACAAAACTTGGTCCCATATTCTAAATATGTGCAAATGTTCACATTCACTATTTATCCTGATCTCAAAAGCCCCAATATTATTTTTAATTCACAATCTTAAGACATTAAACAAATTATATTGGGAATATAATTTAAAAAACTGCTGGTTTAATATTTTCTCCACATGAGGTAGTGTAATATAATACAGAAAATACTTCTAAGATGTGTTATATAGAACATGAATATTTAAGCAGATTATTTTTGTTCGATCACCCATAAAGGAGATAAATACTTGGAATAAGAAATTGAGTGCTTAAAATTATGACATATTTTCCAAATACACTCATAGAGTGTTTATAAAACTGGTTTAAAACCCATATTATCTTACACGTTAATATTATAAAGCTACAGTAAAAATGCTCTTGCCTTGTTGTGAATTAAATATGAACCATAGTATTTTTAAACACTGTATATTTACAAAACTCAATGAAGTGGGAGTCCATTTTGAATTTGATAAAATGTAAGTGTGGGTTTCTGATACTATTTGGTGTTAATTATTTGAAAAACAGAGTAAAGTGTGCACAAACAGTATCAAAAAAGTTAAATAATTAGCATAAAGACAGCAATAATTTTGTAATGCAATAACCTTGAGAAATAGTAGGCTAATTCAAAACATACTAGATCCTTGAGAATTAGTTATCTTTCTTACTACTGCTCTAGACCATTGAGAAAACCAAAACAAGATGTTCTGCTAAAGATGGTAACTGAAGAAAGACCTACAGTCAGAAGGAGTGGAGGTGATAATTACTGTGTCCTGGGATTGGTTGGCTTTTGAATAGATTTATTCATTTATTGGGTTAAAATAAATATATCTGGAAGAGTGAAAAAGCTAGACTAGAGGAAACTACAAAATAAAATTTAGAGAAGAAAATTGGAGCAAGAACCATGAAGCTGGGAGGAGATTATACTAAGTTCGATACAGGTAGAATAGCATTATGAAGATATACTCCAAAATCAGAAGAAATAATTGAAGCAAAGCGTCGCTATAAGTTACAATGAAATTTGAAAGTTTTCATGTATGATAACTGGTCTATTTCTGGCATCTGAAATAAGGTGAAATTATTTGTGGTGATATAAGAAGACAAAGATGAGACTATATCTTCAGGCCCTGTCAGTACCTTTGACAGAAATGTGTTTAGCAAAAATGTAAAGGTTAGAAAGCAACAAAATTTGTTGATTTATTTTGCAAACTCTTATCAAATATCTTCTGTATGTCAGCCAGTGTTCCTGGCATTGAGAATACCTAAGTAAGCAGAACAGGCATGAAGCCTCACTTTCATGGAGCTCCAAATCTCGTTGGGATTAATTATTGTTTACAAATTGGATGAACAAATCAGATGGGACATTTAGAACTCTTTGAATGTAGGATCCAGGAAAATGTTAAGAAAGAACTCAGATTAAGAGAAAAGTGAATGAGGGTCCCCAAGATCCTTCCAGTTAGTCATTAAAGATAGTATCGTCAAATGAGCAGGTTCAAATATATCAATGAAATTTGATTTTGGCCCAAACCCTGACTGCCTCATGTCACTCAGTTGATATTAAGAACCTGTGGCTTACCTAACCTGCAACTCATTAACTTCTTTTTGCTGCATTTGAAACAAACTGAGAAATTATCACTATTAGATACTTTGAGAGAGGCAAGATTTTTACAGGAAAGTGGTAAGTAGATATTTTGTCAACTTTATTTTTTTTGTCCTCTAGTTCCTGAAAAGTGCCATATAATAACTATGGCATTTATGTAAAACAGCTATATTTTCTTGGTCATTAGTATGCATATTTAATAATATGATAATTATCAGTGGAATTTAGTTCCTACCCTATTAAAGATAAACAGTATTAATATCTGAGACAGGAGATTTCATAAATTTTTTTACTAGCTTCATTTTTTTCTGTAGACACAATTAATTATAAAGAACAAAAGTTTGGTTTCATGATTTTGAAGACTGGACATTTTCAGGTATACTCTAAATTTCAAAATTAGGGTTGCAAGCATTGTTTTTACAATAAAATATTAAACCTTGCTAAATGTTGATTTAAGCAAATCTTACCAACACACTGAGGAAATTCAGACCATGTTCCATGAATACATATAATTTATCTGTGTCCAATCATTGTAAAAGTTTCTGTGCAGTTGAATTCCACTGAATCTCCATGGTAATAAGGAGAGGCAGAAGGCTGGACATAGCCACGTTCAAGTTCAGGTATAGCTCCACAAGTACTCTCTTCCTCTATGTAAATTTTACAAAAAATATGCTTATTGTTAAAACATAATTCATATATTTGTATTAATACCAAAAGTATTCAATTAAATTTAGATATTAATATTCTATACATTACCAATACACATTGGCAAAGTTGTCCACTATCCATCAATACATTGAATTTTATTAGGTCCCTTCATTAGAAATCTAGGATTGTACCCATATTCCACCACTTCACTGTGTTTATATTCTTCTTTCTTAGTTTCCTTAACTTCCCCATTGAATAAGAGAGGAGGTGGACCACACGATTGTACTTGCTCTACAATAGATATATCATGTAAATAATGGTTAAATCCTCTATTTTACAGTTTAAAAAGCTAGTAAAATAGATTTTCTATTTTATTTAGTCTTAATTAAGCAATTTTTAAAAAATGATGTTCATACTGAATTTATATTCCCCACTTGTATTACTTATTCTAAAATGTCATACTGGAGGCATATTCAAAATGCTGTAATATGTTCAATAATCTAGATATTTTAAAGATGCACATGCAAACTGACTAGCAAATATGATTATTAAAAACTATGCTTATTTCACACTTCAAGGTTCATTTTTATCATAACTTTTTGAAAAAGCACCATCACTGCGCCAATATTTAAAATATAATCAATGTATTTATAATTGATTGACAAAGACATAAAATTGAATTTAATACAAGCTACTTAAATACTGTTTAGACACACCCAATAGAACTTGAGATAAGGCTCACATTATATAAAATGTCCAATATTAGTGGTAGTATTTCAGGCAAAATGAAATAACAGAAGCTCCTCCAATGTCAGTCACTGCTATGATTTTGATGTTATTCCCCTCAAAATCATATGTTGAAATTTCATTCTTAGTGTTGGAGGTGGGGTTTAATGGGACATAATTGGGTCATGATGGTAGATCTCTCATGTATAGATTAGTGCCCTCCTTTGGGGTGAGTGAGCTCTCACACTATCAGTCCCTGTGAAAGCTAATTGTTTAAAATAACTTGGTACCTCTTCTCTCCTGCTTCCTTTCTCATCATGTGACTTCTGCAAATGCGGAATCCTCTTCCATTCTACCATAAATGGAAGTAGCCTGAGGCCCTCACCAGATGCAGCTGTCCAATCTTGAACTTTCCAGCCATGAGAATCATGAGCCAAATAAAACACTTTTATAAATGATACAGTTCAGACTTGGTTTTTTTTTTTTTTTTTAGCAACATAAAACAAACTAAGACAATCACCGTGTGTGTGTGTGTGTGTGTGTGTGTGTGTATGCTTTAGATTGTAGACACTAGAAAACCACAGAATACTTAGAGAATAAAAAGTTGCTTTTTAAGAGACTTTGTTTCTTTAGCAATTGTAAGATAAATATTCACCTTTACATTTTGGGATGTTAGGAGACCATCCAAAGTAGTAGCACTGAAGTATTTCTGGTTCAACTCTGTTAAGACCCCGTTTGCAGAAGAATTTCAACACTTCTCCAACTTTATAGTGGACTTTTTTGGGACCAGGAACTAAATATTTATTTCTTTGAGGAAGAATGCATTCTCTTTCTAAAAAAAAAACTAACTAATTAATGAGAATTTATAATTAGTCATTACCAAAGTAAGTTTTTTCGTGTGTCATGTAAAAATAAGGTAGGTATTAGGTGACAGAAATTCAGAGGGACATCAAATAAAATCTCATGCTTAAAAAATGCTACATTTTAGTCTTATCTGCTCTCTAAATTCATACAGGAAATTTTGTGAAATATTGTGTTGTTGAACAGCAATACATCTGTCCTAAAAATTAATTTCGAAATTCAATTTGATTACACTGAATCTGGTTTTAGTCTTCAACATTTACAAACTTTGCTAATATATATTTTACACAAAGCATAAAATTATTTTCTCCTATTAGAACAAATTCAACACTGTAATTTTTAAGTTACACATTTAAATTCATATTAGGACTTTTTTTTCCAAAGATGACTAGCTAGAAACTTCAGACACTAGTTCTTCTCAGAAGGAAGAACCAAATTTACAGGTGAATAATCACAACTCATATAGAATATCAATGCAAGAGTGCTGGAGCTTAGTGGAAAAATCACAAAAGGAAGCTAGCACACAGAGACAAAAGGAAGCAGGAGTCCAGCAAAGATTGGCTAGGAACCCAAGGGATTTGGTATTTCATCAAAAGAGTAAGTATGATTTTATTCGGGCTCCCCCACATCAGGACACTAGCATTCAAACTGTTACAAAGCTCCTCTGCCCTTGTGAACACAAACACAGGTCTAGACAGTGATTGGGGACTTTATGAGGGCTTAAGTCAGACTACCAGCTCCTGCAGAGTCACTTGCATCCTCTAGTCCTGAGCTTCAGTGGCAAGTACTATACTTGGGGTGTGCTTATTGGAGGACTGTGTCCTACCCATGAAACCTCAGCTCTTGTGTTGCTAAGTCACCGGAGCCCTGACAGACATTCCCAGAAACCCACTCAAATTCCAGCAGCCACACAAAGCCATAGAAGCGAGCCTCAGAGTTTTCAGTAGTCCAGCCTTTGGGGAGTGCTGCTGCTAAGGCCAAGAAGAGTGAGTGCAGCAAGAGCACACTTTTGGGACAAAACAGACCAAAAATGTTCTTTCCTGTGCCAAAGAGCTCCTCATTTGTGGACTGAGATACTGCTTCCAGCATACACAGAGGAGCTACACTCACACAGCTATACATATGAGTACAACTCCTTAAGGGAGAAATGTGGTTCTGTCCCGGCATCCAGACTGCCTCAGTGCTTAAACACAGATGTGGAGAGGGTGACTTTTCTTACCCCTACCTACTGCTGTGAACACAACTATGTCTGCTCTCATGGGAAATTGTCATAAGTGTTCTGGAGAATAGGAATTCTAGAACTATTAGGGGTGGCTATTAGGTGTGCCCACTAAGCCTGGCTTCTCCACCTAGTTAAACAAAGCAACAGCATTCCTGAAGGAAAGAGCAGCCACACAGCTGACAAGAGTGTATTTTGGACTGATGGAGTAGGTTCCATAATTGAAGACATTTAGATGGGAAGCTATGAGGCAGCCATGTTTCAAGGCTGTCAGCTAGGTTGCCTCCTAGAGGTAAACAGCAGTGTTTGATCTATGTGTCCTAGACATTGGTACAAGGATGTTGTGTTTCTGCCTGCCCAAGCCATGGAGATGGACAGCTGTCTTCCCCCATTGAGAAGACATTGGTGCATCACACCAGCAGCTGCCCTAGCATGTCTCATCAGTGTTGATGTTTGTGTCCACCATTGGGATATCCAAGGGTGAACTTAGCAGTTCAACTCTGCCTAACTTTGTCCAGTCCTCAGGGCTGAGCAGGAAGCCCATGCTACCGTGCATTCCACGGATTAGCCCAGGGCCTACAGCAGCAGAAAGCTTCTCTGGGTAAACAAAGATCAAACATTTACCCGTCTGCTTCTACTGAGGCTAGGTCTTGCCAATAAGTGAGACTACTGGCCTAGAGTTTTAATTGCATGACTCAATTCAAAATCTGATGACACAGTGCATAGCATTGGAAAATTAGATAAGTTTCCTGAAACTTTCACCATCTTGTTCCTACAGGAGGCAGTGAGCCTGCTAACACACCTAGTACATCACCACTATTGACTAGCATTTGAGAAAATCACTGCAACATGAGACACATTAAGAAAATTTATCACTTAAAGTACACAAGGCCAAAGCCAAATAATTTTACACAACATGCATTATAGTCACAAGCTCAAAGGGAAAAAAAAATTCCATCCAAACAGATATATATTCAAATAAGAAAAGAATAATTTAGCTGGATGAAGAGGCACCAGATCAAGATTTCTGGAAGTATTAAAAAGTAGTGATAGAATACAAAGGATCAAACTAACTCTCCAGCAATTAATCTTAACCAAAATCTTTTAAATATCAGATAAATCAAAATATTGATTTTTAAAGAAGTTAAACAAGATTTAAGAGAAAGTTAAAAACTAACACAAAG
Source organism: Carlito syrichta (assembly GCF_000164805.1). NCBI lineage: Eukaryota > Metazoa > Chordata > Mammalia > Primates > Tarsiidae > Carlito > Carlito syrichta. The sequence continues at coordinate 191,702 of NW_007259939.1, read as the reverse complement.
AAATTTTTAAAAATCAGGATATAAATGATCAATGTATGAAATTTTTTTAAACAAACCAAACAGAAAGTTTGGAAATAAAAAAAATAATTGAACAATTTAAAACATGTAGTTGAAAACTTATACAATAAGCTAGAGCAAGCAGAAGAAAAACAATCTCAAAGCTTGAAGACAAGTCTTTTAAATTAACCCAGATATAAAAAACAAATAATTTTTCAAAATAAAGAAAACCTTTGGGAAGAATGAGATTATGTAAAATAACTGAATACATGAGTCATAGACATTCCTGAGGGAGAAGAAAAAGTAAAAGATTTAGAAAATCTTCTGAAAAATTACTGTGGAAAACTTCTCCAGGCTTGCTAGAGATTTCGACATTCAGATACAAGAGGTTTAAAGAACTCCAAGAATATACATTGCAGGATGAACTTCAACAAAGCATATAGGTACCAGTCTTCCTAAAATTGGCATGGAGAAAAATAATTATAAGATCAGCAAGAGGAAAACATGAAATCAAGTGTAAAGGCAACCCCATTAGATGACAGTGGACTTCTCAGCAGAAACATTACAAGCCAGAAAACAAGAATGTCCTAATTTAAGGTTTCTTATACAAAAACATTGTTAACCACAAATGTTGTCTCCTGCTAAACTAAACTTTATAAATGAAGAAATAAAATCTTTGCCAGAGAAGTTAACACGAATGGAATTTGTCACTGCTAGACCAACCCTAAATGAAATGTTCAAGGGAGTTCTAGGCTTGGAAACAAAAGGTTGATACTATCATAAAAACATATGGCAGTGTAAAATTCACTGGTATTTTTACAGCAATTACACAGTAAAGAGCACTAAGCAACTAGGTAATAAGTACCATATTTGCAGGAACTAAACTTCACATAGTAATATTAATTTTCAATGTAAATAGATTAAATGCTCCACTTAAAAGATATAGATTGGCAAAATGATACTTTAAAAAAAACTGAATCCAATCATATCTTGTTACTAGAAACCTACCTAAGTGGCAAAGACTCTTACAGATTCAGGATAAAGGGATGAAAAAAGATATTCCATGCAAATGGAAACCAATAGTTAGTAGGAATAACTATACTTATATCAGAAAAAAATAAAATAAATAACACTAAAAGAAGAAAAAGGTCATTAAACAATTATAAAGGAATAAAAAAGATATAATTCTAAATATACATTCACAAAAAATAATAAAAAGTATTCATAAAACAAATATTACTAGAACTACTAAAAGAGAGACAGATCAATATGATGATATTAGGGGAATTTAACACCCTACTGACAACACAGGAAAGACCATCGAGTCAAAAAATTGACAAAGATACATTGGACTTAAGTTAGACTCTAGAACAAATTAACCTAACAGATAGTTACAGATCATTTTAACCAACAACTGCAAATAGACAGTATTTTTATCTGCACATGGAGCAGTGTCCAAAACAGACCATACACTGGGCCTCAAGCAAGTCTCAATACATTTTGCAAAAATTAAAATTATATCAAGTATCTTCCTGAACCACATAATTACAAGAATGCCAATTTTTACTTCTATTTAATAAGGTACTGAAAATCCTAGACAGAGCAATCAGCCAAGAGAAAGAAAGACAAGGCATACAAATGGGAAAAGAGGAAGTCAAATTATGTCTGTTTGCTAATGATATGATCCTACACCGAGAAAATTTGGTAGACTCCTTCAAAAGATTTCCAGCTTTAATAAGTAAGTTAAGTAAATTTTCAGATCACAAAATCAGCATATAAAAATAGGATTTCTATGCCCCAACAGCAACCATGGTGAGAATCGAATCAAGAACTTAATTTTATTTATAGTAGCTACAAAAACAAACAAACAAGCAAAATAACCCAACTAGGAATACATTAAACAAGGAGGTGAAAAACCTCTACAAGGAAAACTATACAACACTGATAAAAAAAAAATCCGAGATGACACAAACAAATGGAAAAACATTTCAAGCTTGTGGATTAGAAGAATCAATATTGTTAAATTCTTACCAAAATACTAATGCCATTTTTTTTTACAGAACCAGAAAAAAACTGTCCTAAAATTCATATAAAACCAAAAACAAGTCTGACTAGCCAAAGCAATCTTAAGCAAAAAGGATAAGCTGGAGGCATCATATTACTTGGCTTCAAATTATACCACAAGACTACAGAAACCGAAGCACTGTGGTACTGGTATAAAAACTGGACACACAGATCAGTGAAAAATATACACTGAGTAAAGAACCCCTATTAAATATATGGTGTTGGAAAGACTGAGCAGCCATATATAAAATAATATGACTAGATTCTTACCTATCGCCATATAGAAAAATTAACTCAAGATTTATTAAAGAGTTAAATCAAAGACCAGAAATTATTAAAATTCTAGAAGAAAACCTAGAAAAAACCCTTCTGAATATTGGCCTAGGCCACAAAATTTTGAATATGTCAAAAATAGACACATGCATCTTCATTAAACCAACAAGCTTCTGCACAATAAAATGGATTATCAACAGAGTAAACAGTCAACCCACAGAATAGGAGAAAATATTTGCAAGCTATGCATCTGACAAATGACTAACATACAGAATGTACTAAAACAATTCAACAAGAAAAAAATAATGAGTCTATTCAAAAGTAGCCAAAGGTCATTAACAGGTATTTGCAAAAGAAAACATAAAAATGACCTACACTTATACACTGCTATCCATGCTTATACACTGCTAATGGGGATGTAAATCAGTACAACCTCAATGGAAAATGGTATCAAGATTTCTCAAGCAACTAAAAATAGAACTACCCACCCTCCAATAATTTCATTGTTGAGTATCTGCTCAATGGGAAGTCATTTTATCAAAAATATACCTGCATTTGCTTGTTTATTGCAGCACTATTTGCAATAGTAAAGATATAAAATCAATCTAAGTGACTATCCAGAGTTGATTGGATAAAGAAAATGGAATACTTCTTAGCCATAAAAAAATTTGAAATTATATCTTTTGCAACAACATGGATGGAACTAGAGGCCATTATTTTAATGAAATAAAGCAGAAACGGAAATTCAAGTACCACATGTTCTCATTGTGAATGGGAACTAAATGACATGGACACATGAGCATAGAGACTAGAATATTAGACACCGGAGATTTAGAAAGGTGGGAGGGTAAGAGGGGGTGAGAGAGGAGATATTATCAAAAGGGGACAAGGTACACTTTATTTGAGAGATGGGTACACTAAAAGTCCAAACTTACCACTATTCAGTATATCTGTGTAATAAAACTGCCCTTGCACCACTTAAATAAATTTAAAGAAAACTAAAAATAATAAAAATAAATTTTAAAAAACTGAAAATATCTCAAAAAGTTAAATGTCAAATTGAGGAGAAGTCAAAGAATAGTGATTATATAATGCCTATAATTACAGAGTCAAGGACATCTTTAATTCACTAAAACTAAACAACCTTTAATAATTTCTTGTCAGTTTCCCTCAACTGCCAATCCTTTTCTTTTAGTATTATAATTGTTCAAGGTTCGCTTATGAATGACAACATACAGTACTCTGTTCTTTGTTTCTGTGATAGATCACTGAGTATAATTGACTCTGAATCCATTCAAGTTGCTGCAAAGTCCATATGTTTGTCCTTCTTTATGGCTGCATAATATTTCATTGTGTATATGTACCACATTTTTTTAATCCAGTCCAGCTTCTATGGGCAACATGGTTGGTTCCATGTTTTTGCTGTGGGTGGGAGTGCAAACTAGTACAGTCTCTGTGGAAAACAATGTGGCGATTCCTAAAAGATCTAACCATCGACTTCCATATGATCCCACAATCCCCCTACTGGGAACATACCTGGATGAACTCAAATCACTCTTTGAAAAAGATACCTGCACATGTATGTTTCTGGCAAAAGAACTTGGAACCAACCCATGCTGCCCATCAAAAGAAGACTGAATAAAAAAAATGTGGCACATATACATGATGGAATATTACACAGCCATAAAGAAGGAGAAGATCATGAACTTCGCAGCAATCTGGATGAACTTAGAGTCCAAAATACTGAGTGATCTATAACAGAAACAGAGAACCGTGTATCACATGTTCTCACTCATAAACAAACCTCGAACAATTATCGCAATACCATAAGAAAAGGATTGGCAGTAGTGGGAATCTGCTGGGGGAGAGCACACCTCATCAACAAGTGTCCCTGCATAATGAACATTTGTATACCTAATCCCGAGTTGTACCCCATATCTTTAAAATAAAAAAATTAAATGTAAAAAAAATTCTTGTCTCATCTCTGATTAAAATTCTTGATGACACATATGTACATCATAAGAAAATATATTCTTAGCAAAGATTTGTTAAAGAAAATGTATACACTAAAATTAGTTAATTAAAATTGGCATTTTTATTTAATGTAATTGGGGGAAAAGAACCAAAAGAGCATTTCTAATGTATTTTAAGTTACAGAAACAGTAAACATTTATGTAATTAATATATTACAATGAAGAAAACAAACTAAGAAATATTTTAAAGGCCAGGTAGACAAACGTATTCTAGGTGTCCTGAATATTTATATCAATATGCAACTATTTTTATAATACCTACAATTTATATTGATAATTAATACATTGTTAAACATTCTGATTCAAGTTTAAAAGGCATAAAATTTTCTTTTATATTAAAAATGTTTTTATGTTTGCAAAATTATTAAATATTATCCAAAATTATTTTTCTTACTCAGATTTCTCATTTTTTGCTAATTTTGGAAGTTAAATACTAAAATTAAAACTATAATAAAAATAATATTCATAGTATTACAAAATCAAGTATTGATACATAACTATAAATTTGAATTTTATGACAATTTTTAAATAACACAAAATAATTACTAAAAATTTTGCTTTTGTTTTTGTTTCAACATTTAGTTTTGCAAATTTGAGAAAATCACATTTCAATGAGAATACTGAAATTCCTCTCCTAAAAGTCTGTTAGAATCTTCTACATAGCAATTCTTTTATTTGTATGTATTTGTTCATGTACTTTGTGCTAATTTTATATAAATTATCTTTCTCATCATGTTCTGAAAACACTGCCTTAACAAGAAAAAAAAAATCATGACTGTTGGGTTTTATACTCTACTATATTACATTTTGGATTATAAAATGTAATTTAAAGATGAGTGGGAATGGGCATACCATAAACTAGAAATACTTGTCTTTGTCCAAAAGTCAAAATCGTAAATCCTAGTACTAGTACATGAAATGGTAGTATAAAATTTTTACTCTGAGGTGTAGACTTCTTTAAGATTTCTAAAAAAGTTATTTAACTGAAGTGGTCTACACTAACAATTCTACGGAAAACTTTCCCCAATGAAGAGGCCTATTAGTATGTTTGAAATAAACTCAGATATCAGCCAATCTGTGTGCAATTTTCTGTTACACGAATGAGGGAAGAATATTTAAAAAGAATACTAAGCTGTCATTTGTTCATTTATCTTTTGGAAGACTACCCTGTAATAACAAACTTCTACTTATGTGTTCACATGGTATTAAGTCTTTAAGCAATTTGCAATAGAAAGTCATTTTGTACATCAATTTCTGCTGCTATGTCCGTCACTCCAACTTTCTCTCCTTCATGTTTTCCTTTCATGTCTGGTGACTCTGGAAAGACCACAGGAGCAATATATTCACAATTTTTCTTTTTTTCTTTGTTTTACAGAAGTATCCTCAAAATTATAAAAGCTTCTGGCTTCATAAACCTGAATTTGCCTATAATCACAGACCAGAAACTCACAATCCTCTTAAATTAAGCCTCTCTTCTCACTTAGAATACAATTCAAACTCTTTATGATCCATGCCTACTTTTCCAAGTTTATCAAATGTCTCTCTCCACTCATTCCAGGATCTAGGTCTTATGATCTTTGACATTTTTAAATAAGCCAAGTTATTTGCTGCCTCAGCTGTTGCTTATATCTTTGTCTCTATACTAAAAGATTTTCAACCTTTCTTAACATAGATCCCTTTTGCTATAAAATAGATTCCCCAGTTCTCTCCTATTTTCTTTCTAAATCATCGGATTTTCTGTTTCTTTGACCATAGTGATATGTAAAATATTGTTTCCTTGACCACAGTGATACATTCAATATATTAAAGATAATTTTATCATCTGGTTATTTGGCTTATTTTGTTGATTTTTGGTTTTTATTCTCCAATACTGAAATAAAAGCTCTGGAACAGCAGACCTGTGTTTGTTTTCAACATTTTGTCCTATCTTATAACAGATTTTTAGCATTCTGAATGAGTCAAATTTAACTGGATCCTCAGCCCTGTTAATTAAGTCAACCCTGTATCTACAATGAACTCACTGTCTCAGTTGCCAGTAACTTAAAACATTTCTACTCTTATTAGTGTACCTCCTCCACCTTCCAGCATGTACTATTTAATTTCAGATGATTTTATCTCATACTTCAAATTAGACACCATGAGTATCTGCTTGTTTCCAACCTCGGTTCTATACACCCATTTTGTTTTCTTCTTTCTTTCAAAAAGGTGCAAATTGTCCTGTTGCCCAGTCCACCTCTACAGTAGTTCTGAATTTCTTTACCTCCCATTTTCCCAGGGGACAATGTAAGTCATATATTCAATCTCTTCATCTTACCTCTTTGATATATTTTACAGCTTTGGTGTTATTTGATATCTTCTACCTTAAAACAAAACAAAAGAAACAAAAACAAAAACCTCTTCAGTGCAAAATTTCCTCTAACAATATTCTTATCTATCTATTTGCTGCACAGCCAGACTTCTCAAAATAATTGTGTCTACAACTACATTAAATCTATTGCTAATCATTTTTCTTTGGCAGATTCTATTTAGAGTCTATCTTTTCTTCTTTATTAAAAACCATTTCTGTTACAGTTATTGTTGCCACCCATGTTGCCAAATTCATCCCAGTTTGATATAAACATAATTGAATTAGATATGGTTATCACTACAACTATTATAACAATATAATTAGGATACAATATTTTGAATTTACTATGTGAAGGCGCTGTGAGAACAAGTTTAGATGTATAATTTACTCTATTAAACAAAACAAACTTTAAAAATATCAGAACAGTTGTAAATATGGAAACATTTTACAAATAAGAAAGAGACAAGAAAGTTTCAAGTAGGATTGATGTGATGTCCTAAAATATATGTTTATCAAGTGGTGAGGTTGGAATTAAAATTCAGAACTTATCAATCAATCTGTAATTCTTCTTCTTTCTTCAGTAATTGTATTCTTTGTACATCTATAGCAATATTCTATATCTTTTCTCCTGTTTCTCTGGATCCTCCTCTTGTTCCATCTACTTTACTATCTATTTCTCTTCTGTCTAACATCTACATGTTTCAGGGCTTAGTCTTGGGCATGTCTCTTTGCATTGTATATTCTTGTTCAATTTTAGGTTATCATTTATATAATGATAGTCTCAAATGCATATCTTCGGGCTAGATGTATAGCCAAATCTGCAGTTCATATATTCAATTTTGATTGCCTACTGGCAGCTCAACCATGAGTCCAAGTCAGAAGTTCTGAGATTCCTCCCAAAATGTTTTCTTTCTTATCAGCACCATCTTACAAAAAATGGTATTGCCACTAATTTACATACTTATGAGTAAAAAATTACCATGTGAGTACTCTGATTTTACTCTGGTATTCGATATTTAGTAACATTACCTGTACTTTTCACATCCAAAATTATTACAAGCCTGTTTCCTGCTCTGTATCTCCATAACCATTATTCTATCTCAATCTCCATCATCTCTCACCCTACCTGGACTCATTGCTTTGTGTCTTTCTCATAAAAAGCACAACATCTGGAGGTGGGGAGAGCACACAAAACCTTTACAACTAGTAATCAAACTAATCATTTTTTTCTCAAACTCCTTTTATGGATTTTCATCAATCATAGCACGAATTCAATTGCTAACATGCACTGAACTAACCTGAATAATCTTTTCTTTGCCTCTTATCTAAGCTCAACTCTTAAAATTCTCCCATGCCTTGACTAGAATGTTCTCTACCTAGATATTTCTCAAATATTGCTTTGCTTTTAAAACTTTGCATATACTATTCCTTTGGCTTGCAACCAATATCTACACTCTACCTATACTATTTTCCTGGACTTCTAAGCCTTCTTCTTACCATAGAAAACAGATGATTGATTGACAAACTAAAAGAGATTAATGCAACAGTCCCCAGAATATGTCAAAGTTGGTAGAAGATGAAACATAGAAATTTAGGAACCAAATAGTTGAAGAAATTGTAACAAATTATAATTTTGGTAATGCTGCCCCAGTTCCAAATAGTTCTGATATAATTTTGGCAATGACTTCCCCGTTCCAAGAACTTGCATTTTAGTAAAACAAAATAATTATACTTTAATTACAAGTCTGTGAGATGCTTTCCTTTAGGACATATTATTTTAATACACTATTTTAAAAGAAGATTTCTATCTATGAGTTTCAAAATAGCCTTCTCTCAGTTTATTTTAAATCAGGAGCTACTTTGCTACCTTTCAAATAATCATTTCATAAAAATGTCTCTGTATAATTCAACTTTTAATAAATGAAGCATAGATATATTTTTATTCCAAAAAAAGAATTTCTAAAAAGAAAAGAAAAAATGGTACTTACCATAACATGTGGGTGTATCAGACCACCGATTGTGTATCACACACTATGGAACCTGTGGTGTCACCATCTTTACTTTCATATCTGTCATGGCATTCATAGTTCAATGTGTCATGGAGCGTAAACCATGTGCTGCTACTTTGACTCTGGCATTCTTAAATACTGCTACAAATTCTAGTGCACAATAAAATTGGAAATATTTTTCTAATGTAATTTAATGGACATTCTGAGTGTTTCCCATTCCTAAAATAAAAAGCTTCATTAGTTAGTATATGCTAATAAATTAAGTATTGTATAAAAATAATCTAAGAAGACTAATGGCAAATCATTGTTCTGAAATATTTGCTAAAAACGAAGAAACGTGTTTTTACACAGTATTTGTCTCATAGATTAAATCCTTGAAAATTTATTTTTAAAACATTTTAAAATTCAACTACACTTAGGCATTTATGACAATATTAGTAATAAAGCAGGGTACAAACATGTTTTTTTCAAATGACAGATTAGAGGATTTCAAAACTGCCCCAACTATCAGAACATTGTGAAATAGTGTGAAAAAACCAATAGAATGAACACCAGTTCAAGAAAGAAAATAGATATTCATCAGGATGGCAAATGGTACTCCAGATCTCAGGGAGGAAGAGATAGGTGAAAAGTTCCCACTACAGTGCTTTGCAGAGAAAAATGAGTGTGACCCCAGAACATGGGATGGGAATGAAAACTCTCCTCTGGGGCATACCTTCCGAAGACAGATCTGCTTAACCCAGGCCACAAGTGAGCACCTTATTCTCCCCATTTCTCTCAAGTTAATGAGAGAGAAAGATACTCATTAAAGCCCCAGGTGTTCCCCTAAATTCAGATCAGCAAGATGGACACCGTTTTTGACCTGGTCTATTGTCTCAGCAACAACAACCACTACAGGCATTTCATTTTCTATCCAGATGCAAGGCTGCTCCTTCTGAAGCAGGGGAGGGGCTTCCAAAAGGCAGACCAGGGTTTGGAACCTGACCTGGGCTCATCCTAGCTTCTGTCTGGGAGCAGTGGGAGGCCCTCCAAAGTCATGTTTCCCTCTTAGAAAGAGAGACAGGCTGTCTGAATCACATCTGTGACCTGGAATTGGTGTTACTGCCTTGATTACCCAACCTGTCCAATCCCTTTAGGCTGCTGCAGCAAGGGTCCCCAGCAATACTAAGGAACACCCAGATTAGCAGCCTAAATGACAGAAGCCTAGCAGAAGGCTCCCACTCCTACGCTCTGGAGCCTACATTCTGAACAGAAGTAGAGTTGCTGTAGCCATGGTTTCTTATGAACAGTGGGTCCTACTACTTATGTCAGTTTTGCAACCTGGAACTCTTTAATTAGCACCATCACTGAGAATTCCAGCCTCCCTCCCAGTCTAGTTGGGGGAGTATGATCCAGCAATTCTGAGAAAACGAGGGTTCCCCAATCTTACACAACTGAGAAAGCAGTCTAAGTAACAGGAGACCTGAAGGAGGAACCTCAACCCTCTGCACTTTAATCAGCAACCTTAGTGGCTGAATAGTTCCTAATTCCATGGCTTTTCCTGAACAGGGAGGCCTGAAGCCAAGATCAGCTTTGTGATAAGAAATTGAGCTGCAGACGTAATTGTGGGGAACACCAGTCTGCCCCTCAAGGCTGTCAGGGAAGTGTACCCTCTCAGTACCAATTATCAGATGTCCCCTATACATTCAGATAAGTAGCCAAAGCCACCTCACTTTTCCTGTATAGCTTTCCTTGCAAAATGAGGGCTTCTATGTTCCATGCCCTAACACACCCAGTCACCTGGAACAGGAATCTGAGTCACCCCTGCCCTTGGGGCTATAGCTTTTGATGCTGTACTGCTGTCAATGCCCAGACATACCCTCAGGTACCAAGTGTTCTCACTCTTCTCAAATAGGAGCTTAAGCCAATTTCCCCTTTCTGAGCAGATAATGGAGGCAGTAGAGGTCCCCTAACACCTTACCAATGCACCTCTGGGTACTAAGAGGCCACACACCAGACTCCACCTCAGAATGGGTGCCTATGCCTGACATCAGTGGTCCCATTGATAAGCCTGCCCAGTTAGGCCCCACCCATACCAGTTCCCTCCTATGGGCTGAATTGAGAACACAGCCTGCAGTGTACTCTGCAAATAAGCTCACTTCTCAGACAGCAAAACACTTCATCCAGTAAACAAGGTTTAAGTAAATACCCAAACATATTGACAGTATCCAGTTCTCACCCATAGGTGCCACCTACTGACCTGGAGGTTGAACTAATATATTCCAAAATGTAATTTGCTGACACTAGCACACACCACTGAGGAGCAAGTTAAACATACTTAGACCCATGCTATCCCAGCCTCACAGAAAGCAGTGAGCAAAGCCTATGAGAAATATGAACTATGTAAATCAAACAAACCAATGAATCATAGGAATTTCAAAGGAGAAGTTAAAGTAAAAAGTATGGAAAATATATTAAAGGAAAGGATTCACAAAAACTTCCCCAGTCTAGAGAAACACTTAGACATCCAGATACAAGAATTTCAAAGAGCTCCTGCAAGAAACATCGCAATAAGAATCTCACCAAGGTATATTGTTGTCTGATTCTACAAAGTCAATGCAAAAGAAAATATTCTAAGAGCTGCAAGAGAGAAGCATCAAATCATTTATATAGGAAAGGACATTTGACTAACAACAGATTTCTCAGCAGAAGCTCTTAAGACAGAAAACAAGTGGGGCCTATTTTCACCATCCTTAAAAAATCCCATCCAAGAAGTTTATATCCAGGCAAACTAAACTTCATAAGCAAAGTAGAAATATATCCTTCCTTACAAGCAAACATAGTTTGTGGCCATTAAATCAGCCCTACAAAGATGCTCAAGGAGTTCTAAACTTGGAAATGAAATGACTACTCTTGCTATCACAGAAGATCACATAAGTACAAAGCTCACAGTGCCTACAGAGCAAGTATGCATTCCAGTTCTCAGGTTAGCTGGCTTTCAACAATATGGCAGGAACAAAGCCTCACATATCAATATTAACCCTGAATGTAAATGGTCTAAGTGGCCTACTTGAAATAATCAATGTGGCAAACTGGAAAAAAAAAAAACAACCCACAAAAAACCAACCATATTCTACATACTGCTGGCCAAAGATAGAGTTACAAACTCAAAGTAAATTGGTGGAAAAAGATGTATCAGGAAAATGAAAAACAAAAATAAGCAGGGAGGACTGGATTAAAAGATGTGGTACAGATACACAATGGAATATTACACAGTCATAAAGAAGAACAAAATCATGAGCTTCACAGCACCCTGGATGGACTTAGAGTCTATAATACTGAGTGATCTTTCACAGAAACAAAGAACTGAGTATCATATGTTCTCACTCATAAGTGGACCTTGAACAATTATCATAATACTATAAGAAAAGGATTAGCAGTAGCAGATAACTGCTGGGAGGGGAGCAGGGAAGCAGGATTGCCAGCAGTGGCAATCCGTCTGAAGAAGTGGGGGCACACCTCAACAGCAAGGGTACACGAATAATGAACATTCATATACCTAACCCTGAATTATACACTGCACCTTTAAAATAAGAAAAAAAAAGAAAAGAAAAGAAAAAAAGCAGGAATAACTATCCTCATTTCAGATGGCCCAGATTTTAAACCAAGACCAATAAAAAAGGACAAAAAAGGCATTATATAAATATAAGGAGGAAAATCCAACAAGAATATTTAACTATCTTAAGCATATATGCACTGAGCATCAAATCATACGAATCCATGAAGCAAATACTACTTAACCTTATAAAACATATCTACAGTAATACCATAATAGTGGGTGACTTCAATAACCCACTGACATCACTAGACAGATTACCAAAGCAAAAAATTAACAAAGAAACTTTATACATAACCCAATTGCAAAATATACATTCTTTTCACCTCTGGATGGAATATTCTCCATAACAGACCATATACTAGACTATAAAGCAAGTCTCAATAAATTTTGAAACATATAAATCATACCAAGCATTTCCTCAGACCACAGTGGAATAAAATTAGAAATCAACACTCAGAGGAGCTCTCAAAACTATACCACTACATAAAAACTGAACAATGTGCACTTGAATGACTCTTGGATAAACAATAAAAGTAAGGCAGATTGAAATTATTGAAACAAATGAAAATAGTGACACAATATACCAAAACCTCTGGGACATAGTCAAAACAGCTTTAAGAAAAAAGTTTATAGAATTAAATGCCTATAACAACAAAATAGAGAAATCAGAAATCAACAGCTTAATCTTGCACTTCACAAAACTAGAAAATAAGAACAATCTAAACCTAAAGCTAGCAGAAGAAAAGAAATAATGAAGATCAGAGGAGAACTAAATAAGACTGAGGCAAAAAAAGATCCAAAGGATCAAATAATAAGTTCATTTTTTGAAAGGATAAACAAAATTGACATATTACTAGCAAGGAGAGAGAGAGAGAGAGAGAGAGAGAGAGAGAGAGACAGAAAGAGACAGAGACCGACCCGAAGGGAGAAAACAAAAAAACTTTAATAAGAATCGATAGAAGTAATATAACTACTAACACAACAGAAATTAAAAAAAAAAAAAAACACTCGAAACCACTATGAACAATTCTATAGCAAAAAATTGGAAAATTTAGAGGAAACAGATAAATCCCTGGAAATGCAAAATGTCCTAAAACTGACCCAGGAATAAATAGATACCCTGAATAAACCAATTATTAGAAATGAAAATGAATCAGTAAAAAAATTTTCCCAATGAAAAAATCAAATTTTATCATATGTATTATATGTACAAAGAAGAACTAGTACCATTTTTACTGAAACATTTCCAGAAAATCAAAGAGGAAGGTCTCTTCCTTAATTCGTTCTATGAAAACAGTAAGTGTCACACAAATACCCAAACCAGGCAAGGACAAAACAAAAAAGACAACTGCAGGCCTGATGACTATAAATGTCAAACCTTTAATAAAATACTAGTATTTGATTAAAATACTATATGATACAGCATATCAAACAAATTAGCCATCATGACCATGTGGGTTTTATTACAGGAATGCAAGATAATTTTAATATCTGCTAATCAATAAATGTGATTCATCTCACAAACAGAAGCAAAAATAAAAATTATATGATTATATCAATTGATGCAGAAATAAAAGCATTTAGCAAAACCCAACATCTCTTTCGAAAAACCCTCAACAAACTGGACATTGAAGGACCATATCTCAAAAACTATAAGAATCATTTAATAATATAATATAATAAGAACCTGCAACCAATATCATACTTAATTAGGCATAGGTGAAAACATTCCACCTCAGAATAGAAATAAGACATAGTAGTCCACTCTTACCACTCTTATTCAACGTCATAGTTGAATTTCTAGCAAGATCAATTAGGCAAGAGAAATAAATAAAAGGCAATCAAATTGGCAAGGAGAAAGTCAAAATATTCCTGTTTTTAGAGGACATGATTAAATACCTAGAAAATTCTCAAGACTCCTACAAGAAGTTTGTATACCTGATACATGCCTTCAGTAAAGTCTCAGGATACAAAATCAATGTACAAAATTGTGTAGCATCCCTGCCTGCCAACAACACTCAAACCAAAAACCAAATCAACAGCTCAATCCCATTCACACTGGTCACAAAAACTTCTAATTAAGGAGGTAAAACATATCTACAGGGAGAACTACATGACACCGAGGAAAGGAATTGTAGATGACACAAACAAATGGAAGAATATCCCATGCCTATTAATCGAAGAATCAGTAGAGTTAAATTGAGCACACTGCCCAAAGAAATATACAGATTCAATGCAATCCCAATCAAAATATCACCTTTTTCTTCACAGAACTAGAAAAAACTATCTTAAATTTTATATGGAACACCCCCCCCAAAAAAAGAGAGATCCTGAATAACTAAAGCAATTCTAGGCAAAAACAATTGCAAAAGCATCACACTGTCTGACTCCAAGTTATACTACAAGGATATAGTAACTAAAACAGCATGTTTTTGGTACAAGAATAGGCAGATTGATAAATGGAACAGAATACGGAAACCAGAAAGAAAACCACATTCTCACAACCAACTGATCTTCAGCAAAGCTGACACAATAATAAACAGTGGAGAAAGTATATCCTATTCAATAAATGGTGCTGGGAAAATTGACTAGCCATATGCAGAAGAATGAAAATGGACCCTTATTTTTTACCATATACAAAAATTAACACACCATGGATTAAAGACTTGAATGTAAGATCTGAAAAAAAAGAATGCTAAAAGAAAACCTAGGAAACACTCTTCTGGACATTAGCCTAGGCAAATAATTTATGACAAAGATCCTCAAAGCAATTGCAACAAAAACATAGAAAATGGAACTTAATTAAACTAAAAATTTCTGCATAGCAAAATAAATAATCAATAGAATGAACAGAGCACCTACTGATTGAGAAAAAATATTTGCAAATATCCAGAATTGACAAGGAACTCAAAAATGTCAAAATGAAAAAAATAATTAACTTCATCAAAAAATGAGCAAAGGACAAGACACTTCTCAGAAGAACACAAGTGGGAAAAAACATAAAAAATGCTTATCACTAATCATCAAAGACGTGTAAGTTAAAACTACAAGTGACATATCACCTCACAACAGTAAGAATGGCTATTATTAGAAAGTCAAAGAACAACAGATGTTGGCACAATTGCAGAAAAAGGGAAAAACTCATTCACTGTTGGTGGGATCATAAACTAGTTTAATCTCTATGGAATATAGTCTGGAGATTTCTCAAAGAACTAAAAATTGAATTACTACTTGAACCAGCAATCCTACTACTAGGGATCTATCCAAAGGAAAACATACCTATATATAAAAATGCTAGAGTCTATAATACTGAGTGACCTCTCACAAAAATAAAAATCCGAATATCACATGATCTCACTCATATAATGGACCTTGAACATCCAATGCAATACTGTAAGAAAATGACTGATGGTACTGGGAAATCATGGGGGGGAGGGGGATGGGATTAACAGTAGCAAATATCTGTCGGGGGATGGGAAAACACTTCTTATCTACAGGGTGCCTGAATGAAACGTCATTGTACACCTAATCCTTAACTGTACTCCACAAAACCATAATAAAAAATACTGATTAAAAAAAAAAATTACACCTGTACTTGTATGTTCGTATGTTCATTGCAGCACTATTTGCAATAGAAAAACTATTAAACCAACGTAAGTGCTCAGCAACAATTGACTGAGTAAAGAAAATGTTACATATAGAAAACCAAACTTTGCCTGTTTCCCCTTGTATGTGGGAGTTAATGATCACAAGATAAAAATAATAGACACTGGGGACACCAATAAGGGGGGAGAAGGGAGTTAGGGTTCCGAAATTACCAGTTGAGTACAATGTTCACTATCTGGGGAATGGGCCACTTGAGAAAAAATTCCCATCACTACACAATATATCTATATAACAAACATGCAAGTATACCTCTTTAATCTAAAATGAAAAGAAAAAAAATTCTTTCTCCTGCAAAAAATAAATTAAAAAAAAACAGGCCACTACAGATGTATATTACTTTTTTAAAGAAAAGTAAATAGTATTTTGTAAGATGCCTGACTCATTAGTAACTGTAACATGTTAAAATTAATTAATTGAATTAAAAGCAATGCATTTATTATATGACACTTTAATATTCTATAATAAAAATATCATAATGAATAATTGATAAAATTTAATATAAATGAGTTTTATGATGGCTAGCATTTGTTTAGCTAGACCTCATATTAAACATAGACAAAAATTAAAAAATGAAGCTAGTATGAATGAATATCTTTAATACTCACGCCACTTAAAGTGAATGTGTTAAAAATATTGCTTCAAAAATATTACTGAGTGGCTTTGGGCTAAAAACAAACTGAGCAAACTCTTAGCAAACCTTCAGATATCTCTAGGTAGTGTGGTAGGGAAATCTTTCAACACAGTGGAAATTGGTACCACTCAGAAACATTTACCTCTCTGTTCACTGTCTATATATTTGTCAAGATTTTCTAACAGGGAGAATATTCCCAAGTAGGCCTATCCCACAGCATCAAAGATATAAATGATAAAGATTAAAATATTGTATGATAGTATGCACTGGAGATTTATATCTTCACTAAAAACATTAATTTTATGTCTAGGAGCAAAGAAGGTGCTAGGTGCTATGTGTCTAGATGCTATAAAAGGCTAATCACCTAAAAACAGACTCTATATATATCATATATCTGTTTATATATGATATGTATCATATTATATATAACATATCTGGTTTTATATATTTATATAATATTTATTATATTATATATTTTAAATATATATTGCATATATAAAGTCATACAGTTCTCAGCTAAAATTAATAAATTTACACCGAATACACATAAACCTCCCCAGCTAATTTTTTTTGTTTGTTTGTTTGTTTTTTTGAGTTGGAGTCTCTCTCTGTCACCCAGACTGGAGTGCAGTGGCCGCTCCTGGCCACCACAGCCTCGACCTGCTGGGCTCCAGCGATCCTTCCCCCTCAGCCTTCCGAGTAGCTGGAATTGCTACCACGCCCGGCTGATTTTTTGATTTATTGTAGAGATGAGGTCTCGCTGCCCAGGCGGTTCTCGAACCCATGGGCTCAGGCAATCCATTCACCTCAGCCTCCCAAAGGCGCAGGATTACAGGCTGAGCCACCGAGCCTGGCTCCCAGCTAATTTCTAAATCACAGGAAAAATCTTGAATGAAAAGCTGAACTGATATTTTAGTGATTAATATATTTTTGAGCAGGATTTATTGAAAGGACAGAAAAGCTCCCACAGTGGGAGGGGACCTGAAGGGGTCACCAAACAATTCATCTTAAAAAGAAAAAAGATGTATACCTTTTCTAAAAAAAGTTTCTTATCATTTTAAGTGAAACCACATCAACCCCCTCAAAAAACAATATAGTTAAAGTAAACTTTTATATATCATCTGGAAAATAAATACTAGTAGACTATATTACTTACTGAAGCACTTGGGTTGAGCAGACCATTCACTTTCCAGACAAGTAATTGACCCTGATGTTTCACCATTTTGCTGTTACATATACTGGTTTATACTTATATTCTGTTTGTTGATTTAAGAAATATACAAACTGAGATTCAGACATAAACCCATACTCAATTTCTATATCTGCTTTTGAATATGTTTCTAAAAGAGAAAAAAGAAAATAGTATATGTTCAATAATATTTTTTAAAAATTAATATAAGAATTGAAAAAATATTGTCATTTGTGAACAAAAACCTGAATAAACAAAATTATCCAAAATTTTATGCCAAAGAAAATAAGTTATGTGTTTTCAATGATATTGGAACAAGACCTTTTCAATATTTTTCTTAACAAGGCAATTTAGAACACTAATGAAACTACTAGATAAAAATAACCTTTGTCAGGTATAAGGAAAAAGGCAGGTCGGGCTCTGTGGCTCAGTCTGTAATGCCAGCACTTTGGAAGGCCAAGGTGAGTGCATTGCCTGAGTCTGCGGGTTCGAGACCAGCCTGGGCAACTTGGCGAGACCTCGTCTCTACAATACATTGAAAAAGAAAAAAAGTAACTGGATGTGGTAACGCGCGTCTGTAGTTGGAAGTCTGAGGCGGAAGAATTGTCAGAGCCCAGCAGATCGATGCTGGGGTGGACGTGAGTGTGCCACTGCACTTCAGCCTGGGTGACGGAGTGAGACTCCAACTCAAAAAAATAAATAAATAAAAAGAAAGAAAACCAAAAGAAAACAGGCAACACCTGACTGTAATTCCATATAAAAAAAAAAGAAAAGAAAAATGAGATAAGCTACATTATCAAAGTGACTTTATGCTTGGAGAAATTTTCCAAATGATAGCATAGAGAAAAAGAATACAACAGACAACTGCAGTCTTGCTGAGTAGAACAAACAAACAAAAAAGTGTTCCCAAAGAAGTTGAGGTCACTAGAGGGACAGGACAGAGAGTTAGAAAGAACAAACCATGTGTGAAAGAGTTCTACAACTTTTTACAGCAATTCCTTAGATATTTTGGCTGAATATTGATACACTGTAGAGCCGGCCAAAACTCAATAACAATGGAAAAAGAATATCTACCAGATGAAGAGCAACTACTAAAACAAACAAACAAACAAACAAAAACAATAAATCAAAGACTCCAAGAGCACACACCACACTGGGAGACATTCCAGTTTGATCAGTCAGAATGGAAAAACTTCCTTGAACATTCAGATTATTCAGTAGAAGCACCAGAAGAAACTTTACTCATATTCCAAACAAACTAGCTCTGGGGATAAGATCCCTAAACCACCCTTAATAAAGTTTAAAAATAAATCCTGAAAGGATCAAGTTGTCTATAAAAATTTAGCCCTTTAAAATACAATGTATAACAAATAATCCTCGAGGTCTCCATACCCAAATACCAAAATGCACAGACTTTAGAAGTTACAAAGCTCATTCACTTCTCAGGAAGAAAAGTCCAAAAGAAAAACAAAACAAAAAAAACAACCAAACACTATCTGACAATACTTTACTCTTCCCTCCTACCCCCCCTAACCTCAGTAAATCTGGAATTTGGCAAAGACCGCTCCTGCTTCATTTTGCTAGCTAGCGGCTTAGGCAGGAGTGAGTCATGATCAAATGAATGAAGCTGTCTTGTAGCAATTTATGTGTTGATTTAAGAAGATGCAACATGAACAGATTTGTACTTCTATCTTTAGTTTTAATGTAATATTTAATTGAATAGTAAACTATGAGGCAAATTATAAGTCCTATTAACAGAATTACAGGCAGTACTTTAAAAATCCTTGTAAAATGGACTGAAAACCTTAGGGTATCCAAGAACAAAGCTCAGAAAACCAAATAAAAAGAGGATCTATGGTAGAACATGTTGCAGTCAGTGTGTGTGTGTGTGTGTGTGTGTGTGTGTGTGTGTGTGTGTGTATGGCTGGGTTTTTACATTTTGTAGCCAGGTGGGTTTTTAATTTTTCCAAAGTGTTGATATAAATACAAGAAGGGGTACTGATCACTCTTCAGCCTCTTGTTGGCCTTGAGAAGACTGAGTGTAGTTTGGTTGTTGAGGACTACCTGGGCAAGGGAATTTTAAAACTTTTGCTTAGTCAGTGTTCTTAGCAGCCTTTTTTACAGTTATTTCTATGGCTGTTGATACATTTCTGATCATGTCCCTGTTAGCATAGATTCCATAGCTAGGAACTATTGCACCCAGAACACACTGCCACCTAATATCTTGATTTCTGTGTAGCAGTCCCCTTCTTTTAGTCTAAGGGGAAATGGGTAGAATCTTGAGTTACAAAATGTTGCAGTAAGAAGGAGTTCTTGACATTCAGGTTGTTGAGATACTAATGGGTCCATCCTAACAGAGGAGGGTCTGATTGAATGCCACACACACACACACACACACACACACACACACACACACACACGTACTCAGTAGGTTCAGAGGTAATGTCCCAAAAGGTGTGATAATCGAGTGTGTTCATGGAAAGACTGGGGAACACAGACAAATTGAAATTGAGCTTGATTTTTCTTTTACAGGCTCCAAGAATTTATTTGTGTGATATCACAGATGAATATATTGTTGGTATAGTAGAGAGAGATTTTTAATTTATTTTGCATGTCCTGGAACACTGGTTGTCCTAGTACAGCATGTACTTGGGAGAGCCTGGTATGGAATGATTTTCCAAGTATGATGGAGTGAAGCAGAATTGAAACATGGATTAGGCATTTTCTGATGTACTACCAATTGCCTCCAGAAAGTAACCATTGAAACAGACTGGTCCAAATATGTAAAAATATTTGGGAAATCAAGAAATTCAGTGACAAGTATGAGTATTAGAAAATGTTTATCGTAAATAGTCTTGGGGAGTTGCTGACAGATCCAACAATCTGATAAGTTTCTTCCAGTGGCAATACCCTGAGACAGTTTAACCATAGTGCTAATATGCCAGTCTAGGCATTGTTGTAATGGGAAAGGGATAACTAAAAGTTTTAAAATGATGGTGAACATTTTTAAATTTTAGAGATGTCAAAACAACAAAAGGCAGGGGACTATGTTAGCATTCTGTAGGATATTTATATGTGTGTGCATGTGTGTGTGTGTGTAGAGCAATTGTAATGTCCAACACAATTATGAATTAAATACATGGATAAGAATTCAATAAGGCAAGGAATACAGGAGGACTTCCTACCTTTTCGTATAAAATAATTATGATGACAAAATTCTTATGCTCAAAATAATAACTGTAGTCAAGAAAGCATGTGTTTCTTTACTAATTTTGTTAAATTTAGTTATTCATCTAAGTTTATCTTGAACAGATATTTGAGGTCCATCAAAAGTTTACTTGTCCATTTAGATGGAGTAGAAACTGTCTCTGAAGTCAAAAGGGTCTCTCAATGTTTCCCATTAGACTAGGAATGGGGTGGAACAGGTTTTGCATGGTGGTGAATCCAGGCTCTAATATCTCCACACTTAACAGCAGAATGAGTTGCCAGTAAGATTTTGTATGGTCTCTTGTATTGTGGTTTTAACTCATTCTCATAATATGTATTTTTCCAGGTCTCGAGCAAAGCCCAGTTTTTAGGTGGAGACAATGTAAGGGAATATCTGTTGCATACCACAGTCTATTGGAGGCAAACTCACAAATAGTAAAGTCTGACCTAAAGATTGCATACATTTGATAGCACCTAATTTCTTTATATGCATATTATGGGGGTTCCTTAGCTTTAGAGGAGAGCAGAGGAATGGTCTGCCATATAAGATTTTAAAAGGGTTTAACATAAAGACCACTTTTACTCTGAGCAGGGCAATGGACAAAGTTATATCCTAGATCAAGTTAGTTTCTTTTTTTAATTTTTAATTTTTTTCCTCTATGCTTTTTATTTATTTTTTATAAAGATGTGGGGTACAATTCAAGGTTAGGTATATAAACATTGATCATGCAGGTACCTTTGTTGATGAGCCCCTCCCTCCCCTAGCAGTTTCCCTCAACTGCCAATCCCACCACCCCTCCCCTGACAGTTTTCCACTACTGCCAATCGCTTTGTTATAGCATTATAATTGTTCAAGGTCAACTTATGAGTGAGAAGTTCTTTGTTCTGTGATAAATTACTGAGTATGATCGACTCCAAATCCATCAAGTTGCTGCAAAGTCCATATATTTGTCCTTCTTTATGGATGCATAATATTCCATTGTGTATATGTATCACATTTTTAAAAAATCTAGTCCAACTTCGAAGGGCAAAAACCAACAACAAAGTCAAAAGATGAACACAAGGGGCTTTGGTCACAATCTAAGAACCCAGAGTGAATGGATATATAATGCAAAAAAAGGTCCTATTACCCAAGCATCTTATGACAAATATTATTGAACATATTCATGATGCTACACACTATGGCAGAAAAACCACCCTTCAATGGATCCAGAACTGCATCATAGGACCACATCCAAAAAATAATTTTAAAATGTTTCTGTTGTGCCCAGAAGAAACTTAAGACTGCTTCTACCCCTCCAATACCAAAGATTCAATGAAATGGTGAAAGGTTAGTGGGGGATTGGCAAATTGATTTTATCATCATGCTGAGGATAGCAGAAAAATTTAAATGTTTGCTCCTAGTAGCAGACACCTTTTCAGAATAAATTAAAATGTCCCCCTGCAATTGTGAAAGAATATCTGAGATTATAAAAACCTTGCTAAAGAAGATCATCCCCAGGTTAAGATTATCTCCATTTAATGTGACAATGACGTGGCTTTTGTAGCCCAGGTCACCAAGGATGTATCCCAGGCCCTGTCCTCCATACAACCTGGAGTCCACAGTATACGAGAAAAACTAAAAAAGTAAAACATACTATTAAAAGAAAAACCTTTAGTCAAGAAACTAACTTAGGGGGCGGAGCTTAAGATGGCAGCTGACAGGTCAGGCTGTAAAAATCTCTGGGGAGGCAGATGACAATAAAGACTTTCCGCGTGAGTAGGTGGGCACTGGTGGAAGCATGAAAGTCCGTCTAAAGGGATCTACTCAGCTACGTGCATCCAGGTCCCCCCTCTGAGGGCAACCCCAAGCCCTCACCATCCTGAAATTAGAGTTCAGCTCCCAAGATTGGTGCAGAAATGTCTGCTGCCTGCGGATGCTGAAGAAAAGCCTGCTGCATCCGGCTGATTCAGGCGCACACCATCACCTGGCATACCAGACCGCTGGAGTGCAGGATTTGATTATTGGAGAGAGAGCATCAGGGGAATTCGGAGAGAGGAATAAATGCCTGGTGAGGAGCTGCCCACCCAAGCCATTTTCCAGGCAGAGATTTGCATTGCTCCGCCCAGCTCCTCCCACCCAGCCTCCAACTTGTTGCCTAAGCAACAGACAAACTATTGCCCCAGGCGCTCCCTTACCATTGAAGTAGGAGAGAGACCTAACAAGGCAATGGAAGAGGCTGTGGATGGAGCCCAGACATCCGATCTCTGTGAATGGCAGATCAACTACTCAGGGCTGGATTGTGGTCCAGAGGAAATATCCTGAGAGCACAAACTTCAGAGAGGCCTGACAGTGCTGAGTTCCAGGCGCCTCACCCCCTACCCTGATCCAGCGTGGGTCAAAGGGTGTGGCCAGAAAACCATGAGGAAGAACCCCAAAGAGATCAGTGGTGAGTCCGGGCTGACACAAACCCCCTCCTCCCCAGCAACCCTCTGAACGTCAGACCTACATAACTGGGACACGACTGAGAGGGACAAACCCAAATGGAGCCTGGACATCAGTCGCAATAGAAGGACCCCATTCCAGGATAGGTCTGGCTGGGGCAACCTCTCTGGGGAAGAGACTATCCTGTACCTCCCACCAGAGATCTCCCTGACCATAGATGAGTGGGAGGGGAGGACTGCAGCCCCACCCACCTCTGCTGCCCCTGCTCCTTCCCTGCTTCATTCCCTGAGGAGAGAGTGAAAAAGGTGACTCTGCAGGAGAGATCTGATTAGAGGAACAACTACAGAGCCTGCCACAAGAGGACAGGCTTTTTTGTCTTTGTTTTTGCTTTGCTCTGTTTTTTTCAAAGTTTCGATTATTTTTTAATTTTAAAAATTTTCTGTTTTAACAAACATCTATTTTTTAAAGTATTTTCCCTTTGCGCATGAATGTGTTGATGAGGCTTTGACCTGCATCCCCTCCCAAAATTTATTTTTTTCTTCTTCTTAAGAGGTAGGAAGTTTTAGGCTGAGGTTTGTCACAAGCGTTAATGACATTAGCAAGACTTTGGGTTGTTTTTTCCCCTCTGGTTGCCTGGTTTGCCTGTTGATTTATTTTTTCCTACCTATTTGTCCATCTGTTGATGAATAAGGAAGTATACTATTGTTACTTTCATGGGCTCCAAGACTGCCTCTCATAAGACTAAGGCTTTAGCATGCTTAACTTTTGATTACCAAAAGTTAGGAGTCCCCTATATTTCCAAATAGTCCTGTGAACATGTACCTAAATAAATAATACTTGAGATTAGTATAAATGGTCACTCAGGAGTCTTTACCTAGTTGGAGTGATGTGATTACAGCTACAAGTTCTAGCATCTATGCCAATGTATTTGAGGGAGGTTTCTCTGCTCTTAGTATCTGTTGAATGGCAACCATGGCATAACTGACCTTCTGTTGTCCTTGATTCATAAAGCTGTTTTCATTTAGTGAAAGTTTCTAAGTTCAGATTTTTTAAGGAAATGTCAATCAAGTCTGGTCTGCTAGAATAAACTTGCTCAATAATTTTAAGCAATCATGGTTAGGTTTAGCTGCTCTTTGGGGAAGTAAGGTAATAGAATTTAGAGTGCAAATGGTTCTCAAAGTAATATTGTGATTATCCAGGAGGAAGGCATGACATCTAGTTGATCTTATAGAAATAAGATAGTAGCCCTCTTGCTGTTCCAAAAAAGGAGTACAAAGTATGGGGTATCTACTTCTGCTTAAAATCATTTAGAATAATGGCTTCTAACTGCAAGTGTGTTGCTGCAAAGGACATGTGTTTTTTTTTTTTTCTTTTTATGGCTATGTAGCATTCCATAGTGTATATACACCACATTTAAAAAATCCGATTCATCATTGATGGACACCTTTATCCAATTCCCCATTATTGTCTTTATTATTGTGAATAGTGCTGAGATAAACCTACAAATTCAGGCATCTTTTTGACATAATGATATATTTCCCTCCAGAGAAATAACCAGTAATGAAATTGGTGGATTAACTGGTTATTTCCAGTTCTTTAAAAAATCTTACAACTGTCTTTCATAGAAGCGGCTCTAACTCACATCCTCACCAACATTGCATGACTGCTCCCATTTCCCTGCAACCTCACCATCTGCTGATTTTGTACGATTAATAGTAGCCATTCTGATGGATGTGAGATGGAATTTCATTGTCGTTCTGATTTGCATTTCTCGGAGGATTAGTGGTGTTGAGCATTTTTTCATGTTTGTTGAATGCTTGTATGTCTTTTGAGACGGCCTGTTCATGTTTTTTTTCTTCTTCTTTTAATATTTATTTTTAAATTGTGGGGTACAATTCAGGGTGAGATATAGAAATATTCATTGTGCAGGTACCCTTGTTGATGAGATGTGTCCCCCTCCCCCAGGCAGATATTGACTACTGTCAATACCTCCATCCCACCCCCCTCCCACCACCGCAGTTTCCTGCTACTGTCAATCCTTTTCTTATAGTATTGCAGTAGTTGTTCAAGGTCCACTTGTGAATGAGAACATATGATATTCAACTCTGTTTCTGTGAGAGATCACTCAGTATTATAAACTCTAATTCCATCCAGGTTGCTGCGAAGTTCATGATTTTGTTCTTCTTTATGGCTGCATAATATACCATTATGTATAGGTACCACATTTTTTGTATCCGTTCCTCTTTTGATGAGCAGCACAGTTGGTTCCATGTTCTTGCTATTGTGAACAATGCTGCGATAAACATACATGTGCAGATATCTTTTTTATAGAGCAATTTGAGTTCTTCCAGTTATATTACCAGTTGGGGATTTGCAGGGTTATATAGAAGGTCGATTTTTAGCACTTTTAGGAAGGACCACACTGATTTCCACAGAGGCTGTACTAGTTTACACTCGCAGCAACAGTGTACAAGTGTTCCCTTTTCACCACATCCTCTCCAGCATCTGTTATTTTTTGAGTTATTGATGATGACCATTCTGACTGGAGTTAGGTGGTATCTCAGTGTACTTTTAATTTGCATCTCCTTGATGACTAGTGAGGCTGAACACTTTTTCATGCATCTATTGGCTACTTGTATGTCTTCTTTTGAGAACTGTCTACTCATATCTTTTGCCCACTTTTTAATGTGGTTGTTTGTTTTTTTTCTTTTCAGCACATTTGAGTTTCTTATAGATCCTTGATGTTAGGCTTTTGTCAGACATGGAGTTGGCAAATATTTTTTCTCAGTCTGTGGACTGTCTCCCTGCTCTCTTGATGGTTTCTTTGACTTGCAGAAGCTTGTCAGTTTAATGAGGTCCCACTTGTCTATCTTATCTCTAATGGCCTGGGAACTTCAGGTCTTGATCAGGAATTTGCTGCCAGTTCCAACTTCCATAACAGTGTCTCCAGCATTTTCTAAGGTTCTTACAGTTAGAGGTTTTACATTTAGGTCTACGATCCATTTAGAATTAATTTTTGTGTGGGGATATATAGGGGTCCTGTTTTAATCTTCTGCATGTGTCAGCCAGTTTTCCCAGCACCATTTACTGAATAGATTCTCCTGTCCCCAGTAGTGGGGGGTGGAGGCCTTTTTGAAGATAAGTTGGTTGAGAAATTGAAGTTTTGCTTCTGGAATCTCAGGTCACTCCATTGGTCTATATGCCTGCCCTTGTACCAATGCTCGGCTGTTTTGTTTATTGTAGCTTTATAATAAAGTTTAAAATCTGGAAGTGTTATACTTCCTGCTCTTTTTTTTTTTTTTGAGTTGGAGTCTCACTCCGTTACCCAGACTGGAGTGCAGTGGCCGCTCCCAGCCACCACAGCCTTGACCTGCTGGGGTCCGGCGATCCTTCCACCTCAGCCTTCCAAGTAGCTGGAACTACAAGCGCACGCTACCACACCTGGCTAATTTTTTGATTTATTGTAGAGATGAGGTCTCACCAAGTTGCCGAGGTGGGTCTCGAACCCACAGGCTGAGGCAATTCACTCACCTCAGCCTCCCAAGGCATGGGATTACAGGCTGAGCCACCGAGCCTGGCTCTACTTTGTTTTTTTTTTGCTGAGGATTGTTTGGCTATCCTTGGTCATTTATGTTTCCATATGAATTCCTATATTGCTTTTTCTAGGTCTGAGAAGAATTTTGTTGGTAATTTGATGGGTATTACATTAAATCTGTAGATTGCCTTGGGTAAAATGGACATCTTAACAATGATGATACTTCCAATCCATGAGCATGGAATATTTTTCCACTTCTTTGTGTCATCTTTGATTTCTTTGAGCAGTGTTTTGTAGTTTTCATTGTAAAGGTCTTTCACTTCTCTGGTTAGGAAGATGCCAAGGTATTTCATTTTTTGTGTGACTATTGTGAATGGAATTGTGCTTCTTATTTGGTTTTCTGTTTATAATTGGTGTATAGAAATGCAATTGTCTTTTGCACATTTATTTTATACCCTGAGACTTTGCCAAAGTCATTTATCAGTGCAAGGTGGTTTCTGGCAGATTTTCTTGGGTTTTCAAGGTATATAATCATGTCATCTGCAAAGAGTGATAACTTGACTTCCTCATTTACTATTTGGATACCCAAGATCGCCTTCTATTCTCTGATTGCTCTAGCTAGGACTTCCAAAACTATATTGAACAGGAGAGGTGAGAATGGGCATCTTTGTCTTGTTCCAGTTTTCAGGGGAAATGGTTCCAATTTGTGTCTGTTACGCTGCCTGTGGATTTCTCGTAGATGACTGTTACTATTTTGAGATATGTTCCACCTATGCCTAGATGTTTGAAGGTTTTCATGAAGAAGTGGTGCTGGATTTTGTCAAAAGCTTTTTCTGCATCTAATAATATAATCATGTCGTTTTGGTTTTGATGTCTGCTGATGTATTTAATTATGTTTATGGCCTACAAATGTTGAATCAGCCTTGCACCCCAGGAATGAAGCTTACTTGTTCATGGTGGATGATTTTTAAGATGTGTTGTTGAACACATTAAGATGTGTTGTTGAACTCTGTTTTGACTTGCTAGGATCTTGTTGACAATTTTAGTATCTATGTTCATCAGAGATATTGGCTGCTAGTTCTCTTTGTTGTGTCTTTACCTGGTTTGGGTATCAGTGTGACATTAGCCTCATAAAATGATTTGGGGAAGGTTCCATCTTTCTTACTTGCCTGGAGTACTTTCAGTAGGATTGGTATCAGTTCCTCCTTGTGTGTTTTGTAGAATTCTGCTGGAAAGTCATCTGGTTCAGGGCATTTTTTGTAGGTAGTTTTCTTATGACATAGTCAATTTCCTTAATTGTTATTGGTCTATTTACAATCTCAAGTTCTTCTTGTTTCAACCTAGGGAGGCTGTGTGGTGTCAGAAAGTCCTCAATTTCCTTTAGGCTTTTAAGTTTGTTTCCATACAAGTGTACATAATAGTCTCTGATAATCTTTTGTATTTCTTCAGAGTCAATTGTGACTACATCTTTTGTGTTTCTGATTCAGTTTATTTGGGCTTTATCTCTTTTTTTCTTGGTCAGTTTGGTTAGGGGACCGTAGATCTTGTTTATCCTTTCAAAGAACCAGCTTTTTTGTTTTGTTGGGTGTTTTTTTTTTTTTGTATTATCTTTTTGTCTTCTATGTCCTGGATTTGGGCTTTTATTTTGGTGATCTGGATACTTCTGCTGAAGCTAGGGTTTTGGTGGTCTTGCTTTTCCAGCTTCCTTAGATGACCTGTTAGGCTGTTAACTTGTGATTTTTCCATTTTCTTCATGTGTGTTTGTAAAGTTATGAATTTCCCTCTTACTACTGTTTTCATAGTATCCCAGAAGTTTTGGGAAGATGTTTCTTCATTTTTATTTGTTTCCAGGTAACTTTTACTCTGTTTTGACTTCATTGTTGACCCAGGAGTGGCTTAGCATCATACTGTTTAGTGTTTATGTCTTTGTAGAATTTGAGGAAACTTTATTGCTGTTGATATTTATATTTATTCTACTGTGGTCTGAGAAGGTGCATGGCAAAACTTCAACTTTATAAAATTTGTTTATGTCTGATTTATGGCCAATGATGTGGTCGATCTTGGAGTACACGAGTTTCTTACAGAGTTGTTGTTGTTCCTGTTTGTTTGCTGTTTCTTTTGATTTTTGGATTGATTCATGTGTGTTTTCAGTCTTTTTCCTGCATCCTTGTAAAGAAAATTGTTGTTCTTTTTTCCCTTTCTTCTCTGTTTAATACTTTCTTAAGTGTTTCTTGTAGAGCTGGTCTAGAGGCAGCGTAAGTTCTTGGGGATTGAATGTCTGGGAAAATTTCTAGATTTTCATTCTCCCTCACTGATGAAACTTAGTTTAGCTGGGTATGTTATTCTTGGTTGAAATAGAACTTTGAAGATTGGACTCCAAGCTCTCTTAGTCTTAACTGTTTCTGAAGATAAATCTGCTGCTATTCTAACTGGTCTTCCATGGTAGGTAGTCTGACCCTTTTCTCTTGCTGCTTTTAGGATTTTTCCTTTTATACCTACTTTGTTTTGGTGAATTACTATGTGTCTAGGGGTTGGTCATCTCATTTGTTATCTTTTAGAGGTTCTCTGAATCTCTTGTGCTTGAATGCTCATATCACTGATGAGATGAAGGAAGTTTTCTTGAATAATTATAAGGAATGTTTGTTCCAGGGTGGTCTCTATCTCTCTTTCTGCCTCAGGAAGTTCAATTACTCTTAGGTTTGGCCTCTTGAAATAATCACTCATCTCTTGAAGGTATTGTTCTGTCTTTTTAAGCTTCTTTTCTACGTTTTTGATAGTTTGGGTTAGTTTTATATTTTGGTCCCCAAGCTCTGAGATTTTTTTTCTGCTTGACTAATTCTGCTTTCCATGTTTGTTATTTATTTCATTCACAGTATTCTTTACTGCTGTTATCTCAGTTATCAACTCCTTCCTATTTTCCTCCTGTCTGTCCTCAATTCTTTTAATCTCTCTTTTAATGCCTTGATATCTGTGTTTGTAGTTTGAGACCAGTCATTCTGGGGGCTCTTCATTGTTTGTGTTCCAAAATCTGTTTTCTCAGTGTCTGACCTCTCAGGGGTCCATGTGAGACCCATAATATTCTTTTTCCTCCCCTCACTTCTCCCCCCTTCTTTAATTCTGTTTTTCAGGGATGGTGGGTGCTTTTACTTCTTTTTACTCAGTATCCTATTCTTCCTTATGTGGATCTTCTGGTTTTGGTCACTTCTGAATCTGGACTGTGGGTTGGGAGTTGAACTTTTTGCAGGTTTGAGATTTAGTTGGGGCGGAGGCGGGGACTGGGATTCAGAATCTATCTGCAGATCCCAGTATCCACCAACAGGTGTATGGGCACTCTGGAACCCACTTCCCACTGCCTTACAATCTGTCTATGCATGGGGGTTTAGGTTTGCTCCCTGGACAAAATGACATAAGAAAAAGGACAATTATGGAAGAAGAAAATGGGGGGGGTCAAGAGTCAGGTGGAGTGAGAGAAGAATAAGGGGGAAAACAGGCAGACATACCAGTTAACAAATGAAAAGAGTCTCAAAGACAGAACAGGGAAAACAAAAACACAAACATAGAATCTCAGAGCATACAGGTAATCACACAAACACATGGTCCAATAAAATCCTGCCTATTGATGTAGACTTCCTCTATACAAACAGGGCGTCTAAAGAATAGAAAGAAGAAAGAAAAAAATCAGTTTTAATTCATCTTGATTTAATTTTTATATGGTAATAGATAGGAGTCTAACATCATTCTTCTGCATATGGCTATTCAATTTTCTCAGCACCATTCATTAAATAAGGCAACTTTTACCACTGTTATTATTGATAAGTTTGAGAAAGATGGTATGTGATTGTATTTTTGGGGTTCTTTATTCCATTCCTTTAATCTACGTGTCTTTTTTTTATACCTGTATCATGCTGTTACTTTGACTATTGTAGCCATACATTAAAATTTGAAATTTGATAATGCAGCCAGGCTCGGTGGCTCAGCCTGTAATCCCATGCCTTTGGGAGGCTGAGGTAAGTGGATTGCCTGAGCCCGCAGGTTCGAGACCTGCCTGGGCAGCGAGACCTCATCTCTACAATAAATCAAAAAAAATCAGCTGGGCGTGGTAGCGCGTACTTGTAGTTCCCGCTACTTGGAAGGCTGAGGTGGAAGGATCGCCGGAGCGCAGCAGGTAGAGGCTGTGGTGGCCAGGAGCAGCCACTGCACTCCAGTCTGGGTGACAGAGTGAGACTCCAACTCAAAAAAAAAAAAAAAAAAAGAAAATTTATTTTGACATTCCTTGGTTCATTTCAGATGTTCAGTATCTGGTCCTCTTAAGGCTTTATAGACAGGTTTTGCTATGAATCCCAAATTAGAATTCACATACTGCAAAATGCAGCCAAATCTGTAAACCTTTGTAGCTGCTGCCATGTTTTGGGTCTGGTCATTCTGTGGAGAGCTTCTCTTTGTGATGTTGGCATCTTTCTCTTCCTCTGGGAAACTTTAAATCCAAGATGTTACTTGAGGATTTCAACATTTGTGCCTTCTTCCTGGATGCCTTATAACCCTGTCCAGTCAAAACTAGTAAACTTAGTATAATATTCTAGTCAGAGTCTGCCTTAGTTGCCCTAGTCACTATATATGTCATCAATATATTGTAACAGTCTCTTATTTAATTGAAGGAACTGGTGAAGATCCTTAGCAAGTATTTTCACCCAAATGGCTGCTGAATTCTTAAAGACTTGGGGAAAGATTATCCAGTAATACTGTTGTTTAACTTTAGTGTCAGGGCCTTTCCATTCAAACACAAAAAGTTTTTGAAACTCTGGACTCAGGAAAATTCAGAAAAAGGCATCCTTTGGGTTCAAGACTGAAAACTAGAAAAATTCACCAGAGTGATAGTGTGTAAGGATTGAGGACCACCTAATTGACTTAAACAATATCTTCAACAATATTTTAAATGACCTTGAACAAATTTATATTCCTTAGTTCTGGGTTTTTGTGCTGGCAAGGTGGCCATGTTACATGGAGATCCATGAGATCTAAGGAGTTCATGTTGTAGAAAGGTCATTAGCAGAAAGTAAATGCCTCACCATGCCAATTCTTTCAGAGGATACTGCTTTAGGTTTGGCAGTGCTCTCTTGCATGAACCTCAACTTTTATTGGGACTACATTTCTGCTTTTCCTGGCCTTCCAGATGTTCATGCTCTGGGACTCACATCTTAGAGTATTTCTATAGGGATGGCAGTGCTTTTAAGGATCTCTCATTTCTGTAATGCAGTTTGCAGATGATATGTTTGTTCTGGAGACACCTGAAAATTCAATAATTCTGGAGAAAAGGTAACCTTAGCATTTGGTTTGGTTAAGGGGTCTTGCTCTAGTCAAGGTATAGGACATTTAGGCATGTATACAAAACTGTATGTTAAATGATCTTATCCTAGTTGACAATTCAAGGGTGGGTTAAATGATCTCATCTACACTTTTTTAAAGACCCCAGTAACTTTCATAATTTCTGAAGAAAGTTTGGACAAACCCTTTTTTTACAAACAGGGTTTAACATTGATTAAATGAGACAGCATCTCCTATAAATTTCAAAAGCTCATTTTTCAGCTTAACAGGGGCCCAGGACACAATGTGGGAAGCAAATATGGAGGGTGTTTTTGGTTTAGGAGTGGGACTATTATTAGACGTCTTCCTGGATCTTATTGAGGCTCCTTTTTTGTACTCTCCTTTGTGGAGTCTGGCCAAAATACAATCTTAATAATGTTTGACCTTGGGTCTATCTACAGTGTTTACACTTTATTCAAGGTCAGAGACAGGAGCTACAACCTGAACGGCCACGCTTATTGGATTACTTGGAGAGTCAGTATGCATATGGTCAACCTCTTCCCTGTCTTTATTTAAAACCACTCTTAATGTGTCTGAGGTCAATAAAGTATTAAGCAAATTTTGGACATCTGCCCAATAGGGGCTGTGGGTAGCAAATGTAGAGATCATATTCTTCATTTACCTTAGATCTTCTAAATAAGTGGATATATTATTTTTCTCATTAAATAGGTCTGAGGCAGAGAACAGAGAATAAACCCAGATAAATCCAATAGGTGGGCTTGTGGCAGCATCAACACCTCCTATAGTTAGTTATTCATTGAGGAGTTTGTCCTCCAGGAGTCAAGTGGTGCTTTGGCCCAATTGAGTTCCCTGTTGGGTATGACACTGAGAGAACTTTCTTCTTGTCCTGCATTTATGACATTTTCAGAGTGGAGACTCTGCCTCAGGTGTCAATGGCATCACTGTGGCTTCCCCATAATGTTAAGGAGGGGGTGCTGTGAGTCATTTAACTGAACCATTCTGACATAATTATCTTGTGATGTTATATCTGGCTTTATTTGCCTGCTGGACCATGGTTTTAAAGTTTTTCCACATGGGTCTGTTTTGCCAAAGCATGACCTACTGCTTCTGGTTAGATTTATATGTTTTGAATTGTGCTGTTCTCAGTAATGTGATAAAATTTTGTGTCATCCAGCTCCATCCTGCCCAGGACATGAATTCTCCCACAGCCCAGTGTATCCACCCTATGAGTGCTACCTGGCTATTAGTCACTTAGTAGTCTTCTTGATTATCAGATTGAAAAACTATGTATATTTAATTTTATGCTATTCATAATTTTGGGAATCCACCAGGGGCATGGGGACATATCTCCCGTTTATAATGAATGACAGAGACACCCCTTGATAATGGGGATTATTGTACTTTTTGTCCCCATGGATAAGGGGGAACTACTGAATCTTCAAAAGCAACAATGAAGCCGGGCTCGGTGCCTCAGCCGGTAATCCCGCACCTTTGGGAGGCTGAGGTGAGTGGATTGCCTGAGCCCACGGGTTCGAGACCCGCTTGGGCAGTGAGACCTCATCTCTACAATAAATAAAAAAATCAGCCAGGCATGGTAGCGCATGCCTGTATTTCCAGCTACTTGGAAGGCTGAGGAGGAAGGATCGCCGGAGCTCAGCAGGTCAAAGCTGCGATGGCCGGGAGTGGCCACTGCACTCCAGTCTGGGTGACAGAGTGAGACTCCAACTCAAAAAAAAAAAGCAACAATCAAAAACATTCATAATTCAAGTTTTATATCAAGTTCAAATAAATTGCTATCCTGTGATCTATTTGGCTAATGTTTTCAAGTGACTATTTCAAAGGAAACCACAGACAATTTGAATTCATGCAGGGTACACTCCAGTATATTTCTACTCCACTCCCTCAAGTATATTTGGATTCCTTTGCTTATTCTCACAGCATGGATATGAGAAATTTTGATTTGATCAGTGGTAAAGTACTATGATTTACTGATGATTGAATATATACTGATGATATAATTTTCATATCTCAATCAGATGAGTAAGCTAAGACCTGTTAATTATATAACCACCATGAAGTAGCTTAATAATCTGCTAATGTAATGCTTAACATGAACAGTAAAATAGTAAAATTCTTATGGATAAGTTAATCAAGATAAATGCGGGACAGTCCTAGAAAGAAAGAAAATTAATGACATAAAAAGAAAGAAAAAGGAAAAATAAAGGAAAGAAGGAAGGAAGAAGGAAAATTAAGAGAAGAAAAGAAGTAGCTAACTCTATCAGCTCCAAAACCAAACAAGGTGCATACAACTTGATTAAGTTGTTTGATATTAGGAGAAATTGCATGTCAAACCAAGGCATGCTGTTATCCTCTATGTATGTACCAGGAAAAAAAACAAAGGCTCATCAGCACAGAATGACAAGATTCAGCAAAGAAACTAATAAAAGAGATTAGGATTAAAGGTCATGATTAGATGTCCATGCTTATATACCTATATTATTTAAAAGAGAGGGTTTCAAGTACACTGGTTGAAACAGTATTTACTAATAGTGCAGACGAGAGTACTCAAAAGTAATATCCATGATCGATAGGGTATACTTATATTAGAAAGGTACAATAAAAAACTGAGGAAATGTTGAGTTCCCATATTTTAAATAAAAGAAATGCAGTTTTATGTAAATAAAATGAACACAAAATGAATTCAAAATAAAAAGGAAAAAATATTATAATGTTTTAGGATAAAGTACAGCATACTGTCTCTATGTTTTTGAATAAAAGAAACATTACTTTAGATAAAAACAAAAAATAACCATAAAATTATTGATCTTTTAGTAAACTGAACAACTTGTATTCACATAAATAAGAAGCAATACTAGCCACACAAATTAATGCATTTGCATTGCATAGTATTGATATTGAATAAATATTCAGAATTACTAGGATTCCAACAAATAAATACCAAAAATCCCTTAAGGTAAATGAACGAAAATATCAAATTGCAGTTTATAGATGAAAATAATTGAATATCATTAAACTATGACTCTATATGCTAAATGTAATTAATAATAAGATGTAAATGAATACTAGAATGCCTTAAAATTTTATAATCCCTCAATTTTTTAAATATTAAAATGTAATATGGCTGATCATTAACAAAGGTATAAAACAAAAGGGACCTGTGGATGTGAATGTGTATTGGAATAGGTACTATAGGAAACCCTCTAAAGTAAAACACATACATTGTCCCAAATAACACATTCCTTTTTACATATGTTAGAGAAACTCAAATATAAATAGCTTTACTGTAAAAATGTCATATCTCTGCTTTGATATGTAACTTTTTTTACTATCATTTCTTTTATTTTATATTTTAAACTATATTTTTATATTATTTTGAGTCAAATTACTACTTCAATGTACATATTGGTAATACTTAATTTACCCAACAAGTATTGTGTTCAGATTTCTTTACTGTATTCTTGACTAATGTCTATTGATAGAAGCATTTATTTTGCTATATACTTATCACTTATACACAGTTGAAAATTCAAAAGCTAAATAGGTATATTAGCAAAAAAAGAACTTGACATATTTTGCCACAGTTAATATAGATGAGTTAGAAAACCATGAAAATGATGGGACATGAGATCAGTTCACTTACTGACAGGGATGCATCTAGGAGGGGGATACCAGTCATTCTCTGTATGCGTAATTGTAGTGTGTTCATGTGGAAGACTGTAGCTGGGATAGCAGTCTACTTTTACTGATTGACCCTGGAAATACGGACTTCCAAGTGCTGGATAAAATCCATTCTCCAAATAACTGAAAGTACATTGTCCTAATGTAGTGACTGAAAGTTCAGTCCGAGAGACCACCAAGAGCCAATTCCGATGAAAGTTCAAGAGGGTCTTTATTTGCAAGCTCGAGCCTGGACCTCTGTCAACAACTGACACAGTGGAGTACACCCAGAGGCCCTGACTTCCTTAAGCAGACACCTTTTATGTTTTTACACAAAGGGAGGAGGAGTTTGGGGGGACTTTCCAGTCTTGTTACCATTTAATTGGGTAGTAACCTCTGGTGGTCAGCTCAATCGTGGAGGATTGGCTAGCTTGACTTGGGCTGACCTTGGCCCACTAGCTGGGGAAATTGCAGAGACATTTGGAAACTTTAGGTGATTTTCCCCTGGCACCTGATTGGTTGTTGCTAAGGGGAAAGTGTGTCAAGGGAAGGGGTTGAAGCTTGAACTGGAGCTTTGCAGTTTTTCCCATAACTGAAACTTTAAACAGCTCAGGTTATGTTTTAAAGCAGAAAACTAAAATGGTTGTGCTATTGTCCACAAGCCGATTACATATTTATTGGGTTATAGCATGCTCTTAACCTAAGTTTATGGTATACTCTATTATGGTTCTCTCATTCCCCCCTTCTCATGAGGGTAGAGTGACTCTAATCTTGGATTCATTTAACATGCTGAATCGTCCAAGGGCACCTGTTGGTATTGTTGTCTGAGGACCATAAGTTACACAGTGTTTATTCTAGCTTTTATAAAAGTTATTAGCTTATTTAAAATACATGGACCGAAGTTTAGCAACAGCAAGAGTATAATCACGGGGCCTATTAAAGCAGACAATAGTGTGGTTAACCAAGGTGAGTAGTTAAACCAACTTTCAAACCATCCCTGTCTCTGCTCCCGCTCTAATTTGTGCTTAACCAAACCTTCTCACACCTTAGCCATGGATTCCTTTACTATTCCTGAATGGTCAGTGTAGAAACAACATTCTTCTCCCAGGGTGGCGCAGAGGCCACCTTGCTGGAGGAACAGGAGGTCTAAGCCTCTATGGTTTTGCAGAACTACTTCAGACAGAGAGGTTAGGGATTCTTGTAAGTGTGAAATAGAAGTTTCTATTTTTTCTATGTCAGAATCTATTGCAGCCCGAAGGCTACTGTAATGATGGGATTGAGTGGCTAGGGAGGCGATACCTGTCCCTGCCCCAGCAAGGCCTAGTCCTAGCAACACTGACAGGGTTATTGCAGTGGCCAGTTCCCTTTTAACCCAGGGGTACCCTTCTTGTTTCAGCAACTGGAATACGTCCTCCTCAGTGTGGTACAGTATTTTGGGGAGTAACTGTACCAATATGCAAAAGCCCTCAGACTGGGTGAGTACCTGCCCATGAAAACATGGAGTTAAGCCAGTGGAACACATCCACACATCCATTCTCGGGGGGCAGGTGAAAATCATTGGAGACTATGGGGAAAGTCTGGGCACATAAGGACTGGACCCCCAAAGGGGGTCCTTTCCCAGAGATTGACTGTAGGGTCAAGCTTATTTCCATGCTCGAGGCCCACCGGCAAGCATCAGAACTCGGGCTCGTGGTGTAGTTTCCTATGATGGCAGTGTCTTCATAATAAGGTGGCCAGGGACTATAGCATAGCCAGCAGGACTGGGTGAGATCGGGCCTGGTGCTATTGAGAAAAAAGTAGGCATTGCTTAGTATATCCCAGAGAGGGTGGGAGGAGGCATTCCAGAGAAAGTATGAGGATGCATTTAGTACAGGGGTTTTCTCTATAGAGGAAATAGCTGCAGTGTTACCACGGCTCAGGGTGTGGATGGCAGTAGTGGAGGGTGCACTGCTTGGCTCGGGTCTAGGAATTGATTCAGTAGTTGGCTTATCTGTGGGTGGTGCGAACCCCCGAATATGGTGTCCAAAATTAGATCGGGTGAGCCCTAGGACAGCGCTGAGGGTTTGGACTTTTAGTTTAATCATGAAAGGACTTCCTAGATCATGCCATCCTGTTCTAGGGTTGTCATATAACCTAATTCCCCACATTTTCCCGACCATCCAGTCTGTAACTCGGTGCCCCGCTGGGGTGAAGTCTATCATGAGGGTGTTACAGTAGGAGAGGGTGTCACAAACATACCCTGAATTTGACAGGGCCCCTTCTTATAACCTGAGGGGCTTCTTTTTATAGTGATTACATCATTGGTTTTGGCAGGGACCCAAGGTACGGTGCCTGTGGAGACACAGGCCCATGCTGGGCAATAATATTGGCTGGGATCTGCGCATGCCTCGTCCTGGTCATGGCCAAGGCATACATAAAACTGATACTGCTTGTTATAGCCTAGCTTTGAAATTACTTTAGTTACCATGCCAGCCCAGTCAGAGTATTGGTGCATTTCCTTTAGGTCACAGGTGAGGGTTGGGAACCAAGTGTTGAGGGGAGCGAGGCTGGAAGTTTGAAAAATTATTCTGTTGATCCCTGACCTGAGGGTTAACAACTGCCATGTTAAGTTTAGAGGTTAGTGAGGATTAGGGACTGCCCAAAGGGATCCCATCTCCGTCACGAAGAAGCAGAAGGAGAAGAAGTGCGATACAGTCTTAGCTTTAGAGGATTGTCCTTGCCCAGTCAGCTGCTCCATTCGGGTGCGTAGTCTTTCAGCACAGCAGGGGTGTCAGCAAGTTTGACGTGGGTGTGGTATCCAAGATGCGATACCTTCCACCTTCAAGGCAGTGGGGGTGGACAGGATCACGACGTACGGTCCTTTCCACCGTGGCTGCAGAGTCTCGTGTTGATGTTGCCAGATGTACACCCAGTCCCCCGGTTGGTAGTTGTAGGGAGTTGACAGTGGTCTGGTCTCATAAAGGGCTTTCAGCCTGGGCCACACCTGCTCGTGGACCCTTTGCAGAGTTTGGAGGGAAAAACAGAGTTTTTGATCATTTATGTCTATTAATAGTTCTGTTCTTAGGTTAGGTATGACCTGTGGAGGCATGCCAAACATGATTTCAAAAGGAGTAAACCCTAGCTTATAGGGTGAGTTGCACACCCTATATAGCGCAAAGGGAAGGAGAGTCA
Organism: Carlito syrichta; assembly: GCF_000164805.1. Lineage (NCBI taxonomy): Eukaryota > Metazoa > Chordata > Mammalia > Primates > Tarsiidae > Carlito > Carlito syrichta. The sequence goes on along the minus strand of NW_007259939.1, from coordinate 152,557 downwards.
CCCAGTCCCCACCAGTCTCCCAGACTAATTTAGTTAAGGTCTCTTTTAGGGTTCTATTCATTCTTTCTACCTGTCCTGAGCTCTGGGGCCTGTATGCACAATGTAATTTCCAATCCGCCCCCAGGGCCTGAGCTACTCCTTGTATTACCTTAGAGATGAAGCTGGGGCCATTGTCTGGCCCGATCTGGACCGGGAAGCCATACCTGGGCATCAGATTTTCCAAGAGTTTCTTGGCCACCACCTGTGCGGTTTCATTCTTGGTGGGGAATGCCTCTGTCCACCCTGAAAAGGTGTCTATAAACACTAGTAAGTACTTATATCCATACTTTCCTGGTCTCACCTCAGTGAAGTCCACTTCCCAGTATGCTCCTGGCTGGTTTCCTCAAAGTCTGGTCCCCGGGTTTTGTTTGGGATTGGTTACGTTGACAACCTGACAAGTCTGACATTGATTTACAATTTGTCTGATCATTTGTCGACCGTTGGGCATAACCATGTTTGCATGGCGTATTAATTCTTCCATTTTTCTGGTTCCCATGTGGGTACTTCTGTGTATTTTTATAAGCAGTTGCCGACCCAACTGTTCTGGAAAGGATGACATTCCATTTGCTGGTGGTCGTATCCCAGTGTTGGATCCACCACCAGCCGTTTGAGAACATAACTTCAGGCTGCCCATTTATCCATTTTAAATCCTCCTCTGTATAATTCGGGCTTTCAGACCAATCCAGGGGCCCAGGGTCTGACAGTGTGGTCACTAGGACATGGTCCACAGAAAGGGCTGACCTTTTTGGCCTCAGCATCTGCCAGACGGTTTCCCCGTGCCACTGGCATGTCCTCCTTCTGGTGTCCTGGACAATGTATTATGGCCAGTGCTTTGGGTAGTCAGAGTGCCTGTAACAACTCAAGGATCTCAGTTTTATTTTTGATAGCCTTTCCTTCTGCAGTTAAGAGCCCCCTCTCCTCATAGATGGCTCCATGAATGTGCGCAGTTGCAAAAGCACACCTGCTGTCAGTATAAACATTTATTCTTTGCCCTTTTCCCATGACTAGGGCCTTAGTGAGGGCAATGAGCTCGGCTCGCTGTGCCGAGGTCCTGGCCGCAAGTGGTGCTGCCCATAATGTCTCAGTCTCTGTAGTCACTTCTGCCCCAGCATACCTGGTTCCACCCTGCACAAAGCTACTGCCGTCTGTGTACCAATTTTCTTTGGTGTTGGTTAAGATCCGGTCCTGGAGGTCTTCCTGTATTCCGTGGACCTGTGCCAGGATGTCCTGGCAGTCGTGCAGGGGGCCTTCCCCATCAGGTTGGGTAGCAGGGTGGCCGGATTCAGAGTAGCTGGAGCCTGAAACAAGATTCTGGCTGGGTTTAAAAGGAGACTTTGATAATGAGTTAGCCGGGCATTACTTATCCATCTGTTGGGTGGTTGTTTTAGAACTCCCTCCATAGCACGAGGGGCGGTGACATGTAGTTCTTTTCCCATGGTGATCTTGCCAGCGTACTTGACCATAGTGGCAACTGCCGTGATGATCCGTAGGCATGGGGGCCACCCAGCAGCCATGGAGTCTAACTTCTTTGACAGGTATGCCACTGGCCTCTTCCATGGCCCTATTTGCTGCAACAGCACTCCTTTGGCTATTCCCTTAGACTCATCAGCAAACAAGAAAAAGGGTTTAGTCAGATCTGGCAGTCCCAAAGCTGGGGCTGACACCAGGACTTGTTTAAGA
>NW_007259939.1:145549-150818 GCF_000164805.1 Carlito syrichta | reverse complement strand
ACTCACGTACCTGTCGTACATTCTGTGGTTGTGGAATTCTCAGTACCGTCTCCTTCCGGGCATCTGATAGCCATCTCTGCCCGTCTTTCAGTTTGTAGCCCAGGTAACTTACTTCAGTTTTGCAGATCTGAGCCTTTTTGGCTGAGGCTCGCTAGCCCAGAGCACCTAGTGTTTGTAGCAAATCTCTGGTGCCTTGCAAGCATGCGTCCCGATTTTCTGCGGCTAGCAGAATATCATCCATGTACTGCAACAGGGTTAGGGTGGGGTGTGTGTTATGGAACTCACCCAGGTCTTCATGTAAGGCTTCATCGAAGATGGTGGGAGAGTTTTTGAATCCTTGGGGAAGCCAGGTCCAGGTGAGTTGCCCACTGATTCCTCTTTCTGGGCCCAGCCACTCGAAGGTGAAGATGCCCTGACTCTGTGGGGCCAACGGTAAGCTGAAAAAGGCATCTTTTAAATCTAATACTGTGTACCAAACCTTTCTTGGGGCCAAGGTGGTGAGGAGGGTATAGGGGTTAGGGACCGTGGGGTGTATGTCCATCACCCGGTGGTTTACTTCCCGTAAGTTCTGAACAGGCTGGTAGTTGGTTGAATTGGGCTTTTGCACTGGCAGCAAGGGTGTGTTCCAGGCAGACTGACAAAGCTGCAATATTCCCTCAACCAGCAACCACCGTATGTTGGGGGTTATCCCATTTTGTGCTGCCACAGGGATTGGATACTGCTGGACCCGGGCTGGGTGTGCTCTGGGCTTTAGTTCCACAAACACTGCTGGCCTGTGTTTAGCCAACCCTATTCCTCCAGTTTCTGCCCAGGCTAGGGGAATTTCCCAAAGCCAGTCCTGAATGTCCAATTCCATCTCTGGGTCAGGGGCCTGACACAGCCTGTATTCATCTTCTAATTTTGCAGTTAGAATCTGCAGGGAGCGCCCAACTGAATCTGTTACTGTCACCCCATCTGGCCGAAAGCTGAGATTTGCTTCCACTTTGGTCAACAGATCTCTCCCAAACAAAGGGTACGGGCAATCGGGAAGAACTAAGAACTCATGGGCGACCGTACCAGTGCTTAAATTCACTGTTCTCTTAGTGGTCCAGTGTGCCGGTCTTATCTTGTTAGCTCCTTGAACCCATGAGATTTTGTCTGAGAGAGGGCCTTGTGGTTTTAATAATACGAATTGCTCCGCTCCTGAATCCACATGAAAAGTCACGGGTTTCCTCCCTACCTCCAGGGTTACCCGGGGCTCAGGGGGGGACTCTGAGCCCTGACCTCCCTATTCAGTTACAAGTACAGTCAATTTGTCCTCAGGATGAGGAGGGCGCTTAGGGCAGTTCTTTATGTAGTGCCCTTCCTCCTTGCAGTAGAAGCACTGATTTTTCCCTAACTTGGGGCGGTCCGGCTGAGGGTTCCCCGGTTTGTTGCCTGAGTCAGAAGCTAACTTTTTCAGCCACTTCTGTTTTTCCTTGAGGTCGTGGGTAGTGGTGGCTAAGAGAATTTTGGATAATCCCTTGGTCTGCTGCTTGCTACCCCTGTCCTGGTGTTCTTCTGGACTCTATTGTTAAAGACTTTCTCAGCCACCCCCAGCAGATCCTGTAAACTTTTCCCTCCTAATCTTTCTACTTTTTGCAGCTTACTTTTGATATCTGGTGTTGCCTGATTAACGAACGCCATGATTACAGCCTCTTTGGTTTCTGGTGCCTCTGGATCCATTGGGGTGTATTGACAGAAGGCTTCCGTAATACACTCCAAAAATGTGACTGTGCTCTCGTTCCTGTCCTGCCATATGTTATATACCTTAGCCAAATTAGTGGGTTTACAAGCAGCTACCCGGAGACCTGCCATCAGAGCCTGGCAGTGGACCCGGAGTTTCTCCTTACCTTCTGCCGTGTTAAAATCCCATCTAGGTTGGGAAAGGGGAAAGGCTTCATTTATAAGATCAGGGTTGGTGGTGGGCTATCCATCATCTCCCCGAACCAGCTTCCGGGCCTCTGTCTGGATTCTTTCTTTCTCTTCAGTGGTGAATAATACCTGTAGAAGCATCTGGCAATAATCCCAGGTATGGTGGTGGGTAAAGAGAATGCTTTCCAGCAAGTTAATCAACCCTCTAGGATTCTCAGAGAAAGTAGCAGTTTGCATTTTCCAATTGTATAGATCACTAGTGGAAAATGGCCAATAATGCATGGGTGGTTCCCGGTCTCATCTGGGGGCCCAGCCACTCTCAGTGGCAAGATCACCGTGGAGTCGGCCGGGGCCACTCCAGGACCAGCCACCCTGGCGACTCTCCCTCGAGTCCCCATGGCTAGTCCATCCATTTCTCTTTTCTGCCTCTCCTCCCTGGCCGCTCCTGGCTTTACCTCCGCAGCGGCAGCAGCAGTGGCAGTGGCGGCTATGGCTTGGGGTTGCGGTGCTGGCGGGGCTGAAGGTCTAGGGGGAGCTGACTGGTATGGGGGGAAAATTATCTCTTCCAAGTCAGAATCAGGGAGAACGGGGTAAAAGGGGTTCTTTGGGGACTTATGGAAGGGATTCTGCTTCTCCTGAGGCTGTGACGACACACTCTCTGGTGGCTCTGAAGGTTCCACCCCCTTCTCCTGCAACGTGAGCACTCTCAATGCCTTTAAAGGGGTAGGAAGGTAGGGTTTCACCCAAGGGGGAGGGGATTCCACTATATCTTGCCAGACCAGTATATAAGGTAGTTGGTTTGGGTGTCCCTGAGAGCCTCTTTGGAGGATGACATTCTTGACCTGCAAGAGAACACTTGTTAGAAAGGTCCCTTCTCATGGCCAGCCTATATTGAGGGCAGGCCACTCAGTGGCGCACAAATCCCGGAATTTCTTTTTGTAAATTTCAACACTCAAATTGTGTGCCCTTTCCTTTAGTTCTGAAAAGTGATCAGTCATGAGAGTTAACGGCATTGTCTGTGCCTGCCCCATCTCATTCGTCAGTACTGTTGTTACAACAAACACAACCAACAAGACAAAAGGGAAAACAACAAGAGACAGACAGTAGTCACCGCGAAAACAAATCTGAAAGTACGATAGGGGAGAGACAGACCGTTGACGAGTCTGACCTTCCCCACAGATGAAGACTTCGTCTTCTGGATGGGGTCATGGGACATCTCCCATGAGCCCCAGCCAGCAGCTTTCCAGCATGTCGCCTAGCCTGATGCCGACCTCAGAACAAAGTGTGGAGCTCCACCTGAGATACAGGACACAGATACGCTAACCCAGGAACGACTTACCGAATGCTGGCCTGAGAACCCTCCGGACTGTGGTCTTGGGGGGTCCCTGGGATCCCAGGAGAGCCCCCAAATGTAGTGGCCGAAAGTTCAATCCGAGAGACCACTAAGAGCCAATTCCAATGAAAGTTCAAGAGGGTCTATATTTGCAAGCTCGAGCCTGGACCTCTGTCAACAACCGATGCAGCGGAGTACACCCAGAGGCCCTGACTTCCTTAAGCAGACACCTTTTATGTTTTTACACAAAGGGAGGAGGAGTTTGGGGGGACTTTCCAGTCTTGTTACCATTTAATTGGGTAGTAACCTCTGGTGGTCAGCTCAATCATGGAGGATTGGCTAGCTTGACTTGGGCTGACCTTGGCCCACTAGCTGGGGAAGTCGCAGAGACATTTGGAAACTTTAGGTGATTTTCCCCTGGCACTTGATTGGTTGTTGCTAAGGGGAAAGTGTGTCAAGGGAAGGGGTTGAAGCTTGAACTGGAGCTTTGCAGTTTTTCCCATAACTGAAACTTTAAACAGCTCAGGTTATGTTTTAAAGCAGAAAACTAAAATGGCTGTGCTATTGTCCACAAGCCAATTATATATTTATTGGGTTATAGCATGCTCTTAACCTAAGTTTATGGTATGCTGTATCACGGTTCTCTCACTAAGAACCATAAAAATAATTAATGAATAAAAGTAAGTGAGAAACATCAATTTGATATAAATAGGTATTTACAATTATAATGTTCAAATAAAACTTCAAGCACATCCAAAGATATGTATAATGTATAACTTAAGAAAAACTAAAGCTACTACCAAGTGTGTTTACAAAAGGAATTATCAACATTCAATGCTACATATGTTCAGTTTTTATAATTAAAATGTGCATTAATTATATAGGAATTCTTATAAAGTCTCTATATTTATTTCTCATGTAATTACATCAGGAATTCCTTACAATAGAAAAGACCTATTTTGATCTTTTTGCTTCAGCAACTCTTTCCTAGGCCTTCTTTTTCATGACTTAATTCTATTACTTATGTACTCTCCTATCTACAATATTTGGAAGTTTTATGCATGGCTGTAAAGAAGTTTACTTATGGAGGAACGAGACTACTGATAACCATCCATCTTGTGTACAAGTAATGTAATCCCAGTGATGCTGAGAAGGAGTCACAAAATTTTTTATCACAGTGGTAGAAGTAATGTTTTCCTGTAGTTACTGTAAAGTATGATCTATACCTTTCATCATAAAACAGCCTTCCGTGTTTTATTTCTGGAAAATCACAAGGTTTCACATGCAATGAAAAACAAAAAACAGTATGAAAAGCATTTTACTTCAATGAATCAGATTAGACATTGTTTCACTGATAAATTGTATTATCTTATTAGTATAATTACACTCATTCAAGTTTTTTTGGAGAAGAAAAGTTACAGACTTCAGATAACTGAGGTATATGAGGAAGTGTTTGCTAGTGAAGATGAAATTGTGTCTTGTGGATCACATGATGCACAAACTTTCTTGAAGACCTTCCAGAAAGAAAACTGCATAGAAGTATTGAACAAGTTCTAACATATTCTCCTTGAATACACATGCCCTACCCCTTGTTGATTTAGCAAGTTTCTTGTTGAGAGATGAAGTTGCTGATTTTACCACTCAGTTCATTGGTCTTCTTTTTCCTTCTGTTCCATTCCATCAGAAATCAAAGCCCTTTATTTTCTGTTCATATCAACGAAAGTACAGAGCAGGTTTTTTGGGGATGCTTTTGCAATTTGATATATTTGTTTATTTTTCTATTTATTAGAGTCAATGTAAGAAATGTAGGAAAAAATCCATTGATCACATCACATAGAAAAATGACATTGTTAATTCACATCACGCACCAGTTATTGGGATAAGTTTTTTATTCTTAACCACAAAAGGGAACTAGGAATATGTCTCAATATCTGAATACCTAAGAGTATAATAAACATTTTATTATTTCTTTCTTTTTTTTTTTGAGTTGGAGTCTCACTCTGTTGCCCATCCTGGAGTGCAGTGGCCACTCCCGGCCACTGC
>NW_007259939.1:91086-145529 GCF_000164805.1 Carlito syrichta | reverse complement strand
AGCCTTCCAAAGTAGCTGGAATTACAGGCATGCACTACCACGCCCAGCTGATTTTTTGATTTATTGTAGAGATGAGGTCTTTCTGCCCAGGCGGGTCTCGAACTCATGGGCTCAGGGAATCCACTCACCTCAGCCTCCCAAAGGCATGGGATTACAGGCTGAGCCATCGAGCCCAGCTTTATTATTTATTTCTAATTTTAATTAAAAATAAAATAATTTGATGTATCTTGTGAAATATTTTGACACAATATAATTAGTTTATTATGTAATTTTTATATATTGAATAATTTTGAAATATATGCTAAATGCTATGTTATTATAATGTTTAAACATAATATTTTCAGAAATGTTAAAACTTTCCTGGGATAATTGAGAAGTAATTTAATTCTTTCAATACTAGAATCAGTTTAGTTTATTCTGTGAAATATATTTTTTTCAAGAAATCTGATGCAACATATTTAAAAAAATCCAACACATGCACTACACACAAACACACATACACACCCAATATTGTTCACTGATTAGTTCACTGATTCAGCTTATTTCCTTTTCCTTTTTTGATTAAAGAAGTTTTCAAGTAGTTTCCAGAGACTTGTGTAGATTATAACCTGAATCTTTGCATATCTCAAATGTTTTTCTTCAACAAAGGTTTGTGAATAATTTCTCTAGGTATAGATTCTTGTCCCAAAGCCCATATTTTTCTTAACCAAGAAATTTTTTTTCTCTTTTTTAAGTTTAAATGCCCATTTAGTGTCATTTCTTATAAAGATCATTCTAATATCTCTGTTGGATATAAACTCTCAATAAATCCTATTTTTGCTGTATTCTAAATTGAACTCTATCCCTTCCCTCTATTGCTATAATCATATAAAAACTGTTTTGTCATATTTAACAAGTGTCTGATGAATAATTTTTCTTTAAGCCTTATCTTGAGTTCATCAAACCTTTCTTTTTTTTTTTTTGCTAAGAAAAATTTTTGATAGTGTTTCCTAAGATATAAATAAAATAAAATAGGTCACTGAGATTTCTTTGCAAAAAATCAAAAGGAAGCACAATTAAAAGTAAGTATCATTATCACCACAGGCTTGAGATCTTTTTCTAATTTCCATTTTAATTGAATACATGTAAATCTGTTTTTATCTTTTCTACACAGTGGTTCTCTAAAGCAAATATAAAATGGTATATGTGATCTGATCAGCATTGAGTCAGCCTTTTTTTCACTTCTACTTCTACTAATATAGGTTCTTGTCTAATTCGCAGTCTTGGTGATTCTACCTTGGTGTTGACTCAAACTGATCTTAGTGTTGACTAAAATATTGATTAATTTTTATATCTGTTGCTAATCTGTTTGTACCTGCTTAGCTGAATCATTTGATCCATGACCAAGATCTTATAGTTACCACTTCTAAAAGGACCAAGATCTTATAGTTACCACTTCTAAATTTAACGCTATTAGATTCAACCTAGCTCATAGGATTATTTTTGAATTATTTATATATCATAAAGCAAATTCACATTTATCATCTGCTGTACCATTTCTGTTGTGCCTTTATACTGTATTTCCCTAAATCATTAAACTATGTGAAGACACAAAAAATTAATGGAGACTGAGGACAAAATTCTTCATCTCATGATCAGGTGAGGTTAATTAATAAATTATAAACGATTTGGTAAACCACCTATTGGTCAATTTCTCCATCTTGTCTACATGAATTCCAGAAGATTCCTTGTGGAATACTGTTGCTAGGGACCAGATATCAATAGGTCATCCAAGAAAACTTTCCTCATCTTGCAGGAGACATGACCATCCAAGCGCAAGAGACTCAGAGAACTACTGCAAGGCATCGGATGAGAATACCAACCCCTTGACACCTACACAAAGTGGGTATGAAATTAAAAAGTCCTAAAGGCAATGAGAGAGAAAAGCCAGACTCAGACTATCTACCAGAGAAGACCAATTAAAAGAGGACCAGACTTATTGGCAGAAACACTACAAGCTAAAATGGGATGGAGTTCAATTTTTAATGTTTTCAAAAATAAGCTATTCCAACCAAAAATTTTTTACCCAGCCAAGATAAGCTTCATCAACTATGAATAATTAAAATCCTTCCCAAACATCCAATCCCTAAGAGTATATGTTGCTTCCAAACCAGTTCTATAGAAGACACTTAGAGGTATTGAGCACAGAAGAAAAAAAAAAGAGTGACCATGCACTTCACAAGAGTACAAGAAAACACAGCCTCAACAGAGTACATACAAGAATGAAACACATATTTTAATGCAATAATAAAAAAATCAAAATAACATCCTAAGAACCCTATGGCAGGGACAAACTCTCACATTTCAATAATCAGCTTGAACGTGAATAGACTACATTCACCACTAAAAAGACAAAGAGTGACAAACTGGATTTTTAAAAAAGAAAACACAAACCAACAGTCTGCTGTCTCCAACAAACCCCTCTCACTACAAGACATCTATAGACTCAAAACTGGAAACTGAAAAATGACCTATCAGGTGAGTAGAAAGCAGAAGAAGGCAGAAATGGCTATTTTAATATCAGATAAAACAGCCTTAAAATTATCAAAAATTAAAAAGAATAAAGAAGGACACTACATTTTGATAAAAGGTTTAATCCACCAGCAAGAAATATCTATCCTAAACATACATGCCCCCAACACAGGAGCACCAGGTTTTATAGTTCAGCTACTAAGTAAACTAGAAGAGGACATTGACACACACAATCATAGCTGGAGACTTAAATACCCCACTAACAACTCTAGATAGAATATCAAAGTAGGAATTCAATAAGGAGATCTGGAATCTCAACTCAATGCTGAACCAAATGAACCTAATAGACATCTAAAGAACTTTTCACCTAACAACTACAAAGTATACATTTTGCTCACCAGCACATGAAATCTACTCCAAGATCAATCACATTCTTGGACAGAAATCAGGCATAAACAAATTCCCCCCAAAAATAAAGTAATACTGTGAATCTTCTCAGAGAACAGTGGAATAAAAATAAATATAGCCACCAACAAGATCCCCCCAAAACACACAAAAACATGGACACTAAACATATTGCTGAATGACTCTTGGTTCAACATAGAAATCAAGAAGAAATTTAAAAATTCCTGGAAACAAATGAAAACAGACACATCTTATCAGAATCTCTTGGATGCCATAAAAGTAGTACTAAAAGGAAAATATATAGCTCTGTATACACAGATCTAGAAAACTAAAATATCACAAGTAAACAGTCTAACATCACACCTAAGGAAGTTTTCTAGAAAGGCAAGACCACCAAAGTCCTAACTTTAGCAGAAGGATACAGATCACCACAATAAAGTCATAGCTGCAGAACCTAGAAGGCAAAAATATCATAGCAAAAGCCAAAAGACAAAATTCTGGTTATTTGAGAAGATAAATAAGATCAATGGGCACCTAGCCAGACTGACTAAGGAAAAGAGATAGAAAACTCAAATAAATACAATTAGAAACACAAAAGATGAAATCACAATTGACCCAGAAAAATTTCAAAAGATTATCAAAGATTACTATGCATACCTTTATGAGGAAAAATTCAAAACCCTAAAGTAAATGGAGGGCTTTCTGACATCATAAAGTCTTCCAAAGTCTAAACAAGCAGAAATTGAAACCCTATACATATCAATAGTAATCAAGGAAGTTAACTTCATAAGGCATCAACTTACCAAACAACAACAACAAACCAAATACACAACCCCCCCCAAAAAAATCCTGGACCAGCTAGCTACAAATTCTACAAAACATAGAAGGATGAGCTGATAACAATATTTTCAAAAGTATTCCATGCAGTTGAGAAAGATGAAACTCTCCCCAAATCATTTTATGATGCTAACGTGACACTGATACCCAAGCCTGACAATGACCCAACAAAGAAAGAGAGTTACAGGCCAGTCTTCTTAATGAACATAGATGTAACAATTCTCAATAAGATCCTAGCAAATAGGATCCAACAACACATTTCAAGAATCATCCACCATGACCAAGTAGGCTTCATTCTTGGGATGTAGGAATGGTTCAACACTCACAAGAACCTAAACATAATTCATTACATTAATAGATGTAAAAACAAGAACCACACGACTACATTATTATTCAACACAGAAAAATCTTTTGGCAAAATTCAGGATCCCTTCTTGATAAAAACCCTTGAACACCTAGACATAGCTGGAGCCTTCCTCAAAAAAATAAAAGCCATCTATGATAAAACCACAGCCAACATGCTGCTTAATGGACAGAAGTTAGAAACATTCCCACTGAAAACAGGAACAAGACAATTTTCCCCACTCTCACCCCTCCAATTCAACATAGTACTGAAAATACTTCCTAGAGCAATCAAGCAAGAGAAGAAAATCAGGGGTATCTCAATAGGAAAAGGGAATGTTAAGCTATCCCTCTTTGTGGATGATATGATCCTATACCTAGAAAACCCAGGGGAGTCTGTGAAATACTTCCTTGCACTGATAATTGACTTTTGTAAAGTTTCAGGGTACAAAATCAACATGCCTATGATGTGTAATCATAGTAAATGTATTTTTGATATCAAACATAAAACAATAAATATTAACTTTTCTGGATTTAATATTTTACATGTATGTTAATACAAAATTTCAGACCTGTGAAGTAAAAGACAGAATTTATAAAATGATAAATTATTTTAAACAGATGATTCAGATAGAAAATATAATATGACTATAAAAGGGAGAAAATTAGTAAGTAATCGAAGTCATGGAGTAAATGATTTGCAATTTTTTTATTTGCTTAGTTTCACTGCATTGCTATATAAATGTTATAAATTTTTGTAAAGTTTGTAATTCATACTTCCAGAACAATAGAATAGCTTGTATTAGACAAAATGTTTTCTAAACAATTATAAACACAATGCAATGTTGATGCGAACTTCTTGAGTGAGCAAAAATAGGCTGAAATTGGAATGTACACAAACTGTGAAAAAATATAATTCAAGTGTGGATTCCATGTTTCTCAATATCCTGCTCCATAAGGACACTTTATTTCTGAAGTAACCGACAGTAATTCCTAACATGGAATCCTAGGGAGTAAGCCACCACAGTTTACTTCACTCCTCAAGAAGAAGCTGCTGTTGTGCCTCCTCAGTACCAGAACCACCACCTCTACAAATCCTGTACAATACTCTGACCCTAGTTACATTCAGCCACTCCATGAGTGTTTACACTACATACTCCAGCATTATGTTTGCATTGCCAGTGCCAGAGCCACAGCCACAGCAAGCTAGTTCACACTCTGAACCCTAGATCCAAGGTCTCTCTCTGCACATGCCCACATCTTGGTCACCTGCTCAGCTGTCACAAAATACGAGCCCTTGCCTAGGGCCCTGGTACCACTGTTTCCCTGCATATACCCATGCTCTGGTCTCTGGTTTCCTGGGTACTTTACAAGTGCCTATGCCTTGCACACATTTACCTGTGCAGAAGCAAGAATGCTTGAGTACAGGACAGTAGTGTCTTTACCACCACAGGCCTCAAGTCATATTCCATCCATGTACACCTCTTCTTCAGACCTCAGCTCTTTGATCTAAAGTGGCCACACATCAGACTCTGTGCCACCTCCAATGAGAGTAAATCCTCAAGACAGACCCAGTGCCAAGAGTAATACTCTTGGTTAGGAAATCACTAGTGGAAGAAAGTAGGATTGAAAGGATTCTAGGAAGCATCTCAGCCAAAGACCACAGGAGGCTTTGCCATCACTGCAGTCTACCATCAGTTTTGCCACCAATGATTTCTGTAATCTTTGCCATCTGACAGAACTGCATGGAGACTCCACTGTTCTGCCTTCACTGAAGCCAAAATATTAGAACCTCATTTAACCAGCACCCTCATAACCATCATAGGTTTAGGTCTTTTCCCAAAGCCAATTCTGGAAGAAATGAATTTTATCAGATAGGCAGCAAGAAACATGCAAAAAAACAAAAACAAAAACAAAAATAAAAAACTTAAAAACTCATCACCTGCTGCCCCCCCAAAAAACATTATCAATAGTTGACATGAAAGGTGCAGAGATCTATAAAGTGCCTGATAAGAATTAATAATAACTGTTTTAAGGAAGTTCAGTGAAATTTATAAAAACACAGAAAAACAACTCAACAAAACACCAGACAAACAATACATAAACAAAATAAGAAATTTAGCACATTTGCGACTGGCAAATTTTTCACTTTCCTAATACTAAGAGCAGGTAAAAATAAAAAAAATTCTGAAGCTGGTTGCTGCAAACTTCTGTCATTAAGAGAGGGATAAAAATTATAAAATTTGTTTTGAAATATCAGTATTATCAAATTTCTTGTTTAAAATAAAGTATTTTTCTTTAAAAAGTCACAAATGGAGAAGAGCAGAAGAAAAAATAATATTTTGAAAGTTATAATCCGGGGCTGTGTAAATTATATTAAATGTGGTTTTGCATGCTTGCTTTTTAGGGAAACAGCAGACTCCTTGTTATTATTATGTGTATTTAGAAATACTTTACATTTATCTTGGAAAAACAAAATGGAGAAATACATGCAATATTCCTGTTTCATGTGGTAAATCATAAAACAATGACTTTTGCATAAAAGAACTCTACAGGATTTGCATATAAATGCAATGTCTACATATTCCATGAACTTTGCAGACTCTACAATGTTTTTGTGGCTACTATGCTAAACTTATTGGAAACATAATTTATTACAGATTCAATTTTGTGTAATTAACTTGGATTTGACTGCATTTTACATGATTGTAAAAATGCAAACCCACAAAATTTGTAGGAATGTATTTGTGTCATTGTTTTTGAAAACAAAGGCATTGTAATTGACAGATATGTTGATCAATAATCATTTATTGTGGTTTTCTTTACTTGTCCCATCAAGGTATGGAATGCTAGAAATTTTTTCATCTCAGGCACCATAGTATTGCTCCACTTTTTTTATTTTTTGGACATTTATGTCTGTGGTGCATTCAATCATAACACATGTTAGCTTCAATTGCAATAATTTCTATAAAATCATCTCCAATAAATAGTCCAACAACTTCATTTATACTTTGAGGATCATTTGGAAATACCTTGAAACCTGGGTTACCAATAACCACTTCTAAGTTAATTTTTGGATCATATTTTATCCACTCAATGTCTGATTCATTCTCATCAGTACTAGATTCACTGTCATAGATTATCTGCATTATATTTCATCATTTGCGTTGCCCCATTACATCACTGTCTGTCTCACTATCACTAATAAGTTCACTGGATTCACCATCAATCTCAGAAATCTCATCAGCATATATTTCTTCATTTTCCATAATTATGAAAAATTATTTTTAACATTGAGTTATAAAAGGCCTGAAATATCAAAATAATAGTATACCATACTAATTGCAACAAAATATTTACCAATTTGTAATTTTTACCAACTACATAAAATAATAACAACGTTGTACAGTCAATATCAGATAATTATCTAAATTAACTTTCTCCTTGCCTGATTATTCATTGTCAAGAAACTATATTAACACATGCATATAACAATGTTGAAGCATGTAGAAACAGAATTTACAAAGACACAAATTCACATCAGTGGCAACCAGGAACAGAATTTGGAATGACATGAATTCACATTAGCCATCACAATTGAGTTAACAGTGGCCGAACTAAAAAATATAAAGTGAAAGACTAGGAGGGAGTCCAAGATGGTGACAGAGACACTCGGAATGTATGTCTCTCTATAAACGAGTGTACAGGGGCAAAAATGCATGCAAGTGTGTCAGCAAATGGGAGTGTGAGTGTCTGAGTGGGAATGTGAGAACAAGTGGCTTGAGCTCTCCAAATGAAATGGTTGCCCTGTACACCTAAGAAACTATTTGCCAAGTCCTAGCAGGGGACAAGATGCAGAGATGTTAGCACCACCTTTGTTCTGGTACCCGGATGGAGACAGGCTATGGCTTGCCCACGTGAACAGTGGAGTTCCTTTCTGAGACTGAGGGGTTAAGTCAGCACCTCTCTGAGGTTGCTCACTGCCAACCCAAAGAGGATACCCAGATTGCAGAATCCTCAGAAGGACAGGCCCAGTGAAGAGACCCCCAAACCCCATCTTCTTAACTGAAACATTTGTGGATCTATAGCTGCAACCAGAGACAAAGAATTCAGACCACAATGTGAATATTAAACTGACCCAGTTTCCCTCCCCCAATGATTCATGAGACATTTGACATAGGAAGGGACTGTCCTGATCAGCACACAAGGGAGAGGGCTGAACACAGACAGATCACTTGAGGGCAGATCACATATGGAGAGATAAAGAAATGTTTAAAAAAGATGAATAAGAACCAAGAAAGACAAGACAAAAATAAAGAATTAATTACAGAGATGCAAGTTATAAAAATAAGATAATAAAATAAATAATAAACTGACAAGCATGGAAGGCAGAATTAACCAAGCAAAAGAAAAAACTCAAATTTTGGAGAGCAAAATATGGAACTAACCTAATTTGTTAGAAACATAGAAAGAAAGCTTTAAAAGATGGAACAAAGCCTTCAAGCAATGTGTGATTATATTAAAATACCTAATTTATGCCTGATTGGTAAACCTGAAGCAGAAAAGGAGAAAGAGAACACTCTGACACAAGCATTCCATGAGAGCATCCAAGAAAATTTCCCACATCTCACCAGAGACAAGACTATCCAAACACAAGAGATACAGAGAACCCTTGCAAGGCATCAAATAAGAAGACCAACTCTTAGACACATAGTCACTTACACAAAGTAGGTATAAAAGAAAAAAATCCTAAGGACAGTGAGAGAGAAAGGTCAGACTACCTACCACGAAAGATCAATTAGAATAACAGCAGACTTATCAACAGAAACACTACAGACCAGAAAAAATAGTAGCCCAGTCTTCAAAATTCTTAAAAAAGAAACAATGCCACCCAAGAATTTTCTACCCAGCTAAACTAAATTTCATCAGTGATAGAGAATTAAAGTTTTTCCCATTAAATCCCTAAGAGTTTATGCTCCCCTCAGACCAGCTCTACAAGACACACTTAAGAAGGTATTAAACACAGAAGAAAGAAAAAAAGAACAACCACATTTGTCCCAAGACTGCAGGAAAACAGAATCAACACAGCATGCATCATGACTACAAAATTGAAAATCACAAACATTTATCAACCCCCAAATCAAAAGAAAACTAATGAAGAAATAAATAAACGCACAACAATAACAACAATAAAACTTTATAAGAGCCTTATGACAGGAGTAAACTCTCACATCAGCACAAAAATGAATGAACTGGATGCACCACTGAAAAGACATAGTGTGGCAAACTGGGGGGAAAAAACACCCAAAAACATAAACCAACAATATACTGCCTCCACAAAACACATCTCACTACAAAGGAAACTCACAGACTCACAAACAAATTTTCAGGTGAATGGATCACAAAAGAAGGCAGGAGTCATGATCTTAAATCATTCCAGTCCTGGTTGCTGCTGATGTGAATTTACCTCATTGTAAGGGAATGTCTATTCAGGTTTATAATCTAAATAAAAATAAAAGGTATGAAATGCTAGACAGAGTGGTATCAGAGGCAAATACAGAATATGTCAGCAACTTTCAGCTGTATTTTGAAAAAAGTGACAATTTAGAAAAGATCATTTCACTCATGCTAAATGACTGAAATTTGCAGCAACCTGCTTCAGAATTTTTAAATTTTCACTCACTCCCAGTGAAAGTAAAAAATTTGTCAGTTATGAATGTTTTAATATCAGACAAGACTAGCTTTAAGCTATCAAAAATTTAAAAAGATACAGGACACTACATGATAACATGTTCAACCCATCAACAAGAAATATTCATCCTAAACATATATGCACACAGGGGCACCAGCTTTTATAAGGCAGCTACTAAGTAAATTTAAAAAGGGATGTTGATACTAACACTATTATAACTGGGAACTTAAATACCCCACTAATAACCATAGATAGATCACTGAGGCAAAAAAATCAACAGAGATCCAGAACCTAAACTTAGTGCTCAATCAAATGGACATAATAGATACCTACAGAACAACACTCCACACAACCATGGAATGTACATTTAACTCATCACCACGTAGAACATGCTCCAAGATCAACCACATCCTGAGTGATAAATCAAGCATAAACAAACTTCATAAGATTGAAATAGTCATGCACCTTCTCAGACCAGAGGAATAAAAATAAATATCAACACCAACAAAATTTCCCCCAAACACACTAAAACATGAAAACTAAACAGTATGATGCTGAACAACCCTGGGGCCAAAACAGAAATTAAAAGATTCCTGGAAACAAATGAAAATAAAGACACATTTTACCAAAACCTCCGGTTGTCATGAAAACAGTACTAAAAGGGGAATTTATATCTCTGAGAACATACATCAAGAAAATAGAAAGATCACATGTCAGCAGTCTAACAAATCACTAAAGGGAGCAGGAAAGACAAGACTACCAAAACTCTAACATCAGCAGAAGAATTCAGATCATCAAAGTAAAAACCCAAATATGTGTCATAGAAGGCAAAAATATAGGGGAAAAAAAAGCAACAAAAAACAATGAAACAAAAAGCTGGTTGTTTCACAGGATAAACAAGATTGATGGACCCCTAGGCAGACTGACCAAGAAAATAGAGAGAAAAAGCCTAAATGAACACTATCAGAAACACAAAAGGTCAAGTCACAACTGACCCTCCAAAAATACAAAAGATTATTAGGAATTACTATGCACACCTATATGGAAACAAACTTGAGTACTTAAATGAAATGGAGGACTTTATGACATCACACAACCTTCCAAGATTAAAGCAAGAACAAATTGAGACACTAAATAGATCAATAACTACCCAAGAAATTGACTCCATCATAAGAAAGCTACCTACAAAAAAAAAAAAGGGAAAAAAATGCTCAGGACCAAATGTCTTTCCAGAACTCTCCCAATTCATTTTTTGAAGCTAACATCACATTGATACCCAAACCAGGTAAAGATCCAACAAAGAAAGATTACCACAAGCCAATATCTATGATATCCCTGATAAACATAGATGCAAAAATTCTCAATGAGATTCTAACAAATTGGATCCAACAACACACCACAAACATCATCCACCATGACCAAGTAGGCATCATCGCTGGGATACAGGGCTGGTTCAACATCCATAAGACTATAAATGTGAATAAAAACATCAACAGATGTAAAAACAAGAATCACATGATTATATTATTTGATACAGAAATGGCTTTTGCTAAAATCCAGTGTCTCTTCTTGATAAAAAACCTTGAACACTTAGGCATAGAGGGAACATACATCAAAATACTAAGAGTCATATATGATAATTCCACAGTCAAAATATTGCAAAACTGACAGAATTTGGAAGCATTTCTCCTGAAAATGGGAAGAAGACAGGGCTGCCCATTCTCACTCTTCCTGTTCAAAATAGTGTTGGGATTTCAAGCTACAGCAATCAGCAAAAAGAAGGAAATCAAGGGTATCTAAACAGAAAAATGAGGAATTTAAGTTATCCCTCATTGCTGATAATATGATCCTATATCTCAAAAACCCAAGAAAATCTATCAAAATCCTCCTAGCACTGATAAAGGACTTGGACAAAGTCTCAGAGTACAATAAAAATTTTGCAAAAGACAGTCACATTCTTATATACCAACAACAAGGAGACAGAGAACCACAATCCCATTCACAATAGCAAAAAAGAAAAGAAAAGAAAAGCAGCAAGAAAAGAAATACCTTGGCATCTTCCTAACAGGAGAAGTGAAAGACATTTACAACGAAAACTATAAAACACTGCTCAAAGAAATCCAAGAAGACACAAACACATGGAAAATATCTCCATGCTCATTTATAAGATGAGATGTTATTGTTAAGATGTTCATTGTTAAGATGTTCATCCTAACAAAGGCAATCTACAGATTCAACACAATACAGTTACATTACCAACATTATTCTTCTCAGACCTGGAAAATACAATACAGAAATTCATATGAAAACATAAATTCACATGAATAGTCAGAACAATCCTTAGCAAAAGAAGCAAAACAGCTTGGTATTGGTAAAAGAACAGGCATATGGACCAATGGAAAATGATAGAGATTCCAGAAGCAGAACCTCAATTCCTCAACCAACTTATCCGGGACAAAGCTTCTATCAACAACCCCTGGGAAGAGTAGAACATGGAATTCTCTCCAAATCATTTTATGAAGCTAACCTCACCCTGATACCCAACTGGGTAAAGATCCAACAGAAAAAGAGAACTACAGGCCAATAACCCTTCTGAACATAGATGTCAAAATCCTCAACAAGAGTCTAGCAAACTGGATCCAAAAACACATCTCAAAAATCAACCACCATGACCAAGTAGATTTCATCCCCAGGATACAGGGCTGGTTCAACATTTGCAAGACTACAAAGCACTGCTCAAAGAAATCCAAGAAGACACAAACAAAAGGAAAAATATTCCATGCTCATGGATGGAAGAAGCAATATTGTTAAGATGCCCATCCTACCTAAGGCAATCTACAGATTCAACACAATACCCATTAAATTACCAACATCATTCTTCTCAGACCTGGAAATTAAAATACAGAAATCATATGAAAACATAAAAGACCATGATAGTCAAAACAATCCTTAGCAAAAGAAACAAAGCAGGGGGTATCACACTTCCAGACTTCAAACTTTACTGTAAGGCCACAATAATCAAAACAACCTGGTATTGGTACAAGAACAGGCATATAGACCTAGAATAGGGTAGAGATTCCAGAGGCTAAACCTCAATTCTTCAACCAACTCATCTTTGACAAAGCTTTTATCAACAACCACTGGGAAGAGCAGAACCTATATAGTCAATGATGCTGGAAAATTGGCTCACCACATCCAGAAGGTTAAAACAGGACCCCTACCTATCACCATACACAAAAACCAACTCTAAATTGATCAAATATCTAAATGTTAAAACCTCAAACTATAAGAATTTTAGAAAACTAAGAAGACACTCTTATGAAAATTTGAATAGGCAACCAATTCCTGATCAAAACCCCATGCCATAAGAGAGAAGCTAGACAAGCAGGATCTCATCAAACTCAGAATCTTCGTCAGGCAAAATAAACCATCAAAAGAATGAGGAGACAGCCCACAGAATGGGAAAAAAATATTTTCCAACTGTATATCTGACAAAGGCCTAACATCCAGAGTATACAAAGAATTCAAATATGCCTGAAAGGAAGGGGAAAAACAACAACAACAACAAAAAAACAGCCCCATTAGAAAGGCAAATTGTATAAGCAGAAACTTCTCAAAAGAAGACATATGAGTAGCTAAAAGACACATGAAAAAATTCCTCAGACTCACTAATCATCAAAGAAATTCATTTTAAGACCACATTGAGATACCAGCTAATTCCAGTCTGAATGATCATCATTAGTAACTCAAAAACCAAAAGATACTGGAGTGAATTGTGGGGAAAGGGTGCTTCTACACTATTGGTGGGAGTGTAAACTAGTACATTTGTGGAAGATAGTGTGGTGATTCCTAAAAGTTCTAAAAATCAACCTTCCATACAACCCAGCAGTCCGACTTCTGGGAATATACATGGAGGAACTCAAATCATTCTATAAAAAAAGATACCGTACACACATGTTTATTGTATCATTATTCACAATAGCAAAAACATGGAACCAACTGTGCTGCCATCAGAAGTATAGGGATAAAAAAATGTGGTGCATATACATGCTGGAATATTATGCAGCCATAAATAAGGACACAATTCTGGACTTCACAGTAACTTGGATGGGTTTAGAGTCTATCATGCTCAGTGATCTATCACAAAGAACTGAGTATCACATGTCTCATTCATAAGTGTATCCTGAACATTTATCATAATACTTGCAATAGCAAGACACTGCCAGGGCAATGTGTGTGTGGGAGGGTTCACATAACATTATGAAGGGTACCTGATCTCAAACCAGGCAAAGTGGGAATCAATGGGAGGTCCAAAATTTACCTGTATGATGAGCACTTATCTACCCAATCCTGAATTGTACCATACATTTTTAAAATTAAAAAATGTAGAAAAACAAAATAAAACAAAAAATGTATTAGAGACATGAACAGCAGACTTGACCAAGCAGAAGAATCTGTGAACTCAAAGATAGGTTATTTGAATAAATAATATCAGAAGAGAATAAAGAAAAAAAGGACAACATATATAAAGGAACCCAACAGGATTTTTCAGAATGCATCATGACAGTTAACTTGCATATTATATGGTTTTTTGTTTTTTTTAAATAGAGTGGTTGAATGGATAAAAAAAGAAACTATATGAAATTCATTTTACTTTAAAGGCACATCTAGACTTAAAGTGAAGGGTTAGAAAAAGATATTTCTTAAAAGATGATAAAAAAATATCCCAGGGGTACCTATATTATATCAAATAAACTAGATATTAATACAAAAATATGAAAAGAGACAAAGACAGTAATTATGTAATAATAAATAGGTAAATTCATCAAAAAGATATAGCAAACCTAAATATATATGCAAACCACTCGGAAGAACCTAAACATATAAAGCAAATATTAATAGATCTAAAGTGAGAGATAAATGAAAATACCATATTGGTAGGGAACTTCAATAGTCCACTTTCAACAGTGGAATGATTAGTCAGACAGTAAATTAAGAAGAATAAAATTGGGAAAGAAAAATACATTTTAAACTAAATGGATCTACAGATATTTACAGAACATTCCTTTTAACAGCAATAGAACACATGGTTTTCAGGTATACATAAAACTTTCTCCAGGATAGTCATATTTTAGTCCACAAAACAAGACTTAATAAATGTGAGGACTAAATTAAATTGAGAATCTTTTCTGATTACAATAATTTTGAAACTATATTTAAAAAATAAATCTTGGAAAATTCACAGATATGTAGAAATTAAACAAAAGCTTCTGAACAGCCAGTGGGTGAAAGAAAAATTGATATAGCAAATTAAAAGTTATTTTGAGACAAATTAAAATGAAAACACAGCATATTAAAACCAACAAATAGAGCAAAAGTAGCTCTAGGGACAACTTTTTAGAAATAAATGCCTTCATCAAAAAACAGGAACAAACTAAGACCAAAGGTAACAGAAGAAATAAAATAAAAAATATCAGAGCCAAAATTAATAAAATAAAAACAAAGAAGCCAATAGTTCAAACAAACAGTTTTTTGAAAAGAAGTACAAAATTGACAAACCCTTAGATAGACTAAGAGAAAAGAGAAGACAAAAAAAAAGAAGAAAAGATAGACGACAAACAAAATTGAGAAGAGATAAAAGAGTATTAAAACATGATACCACAGAAATACATATGATTATAAAACCATACTGTGACCAATAATATGCCTTCCATTTAAACAATCTAAAATAAATGGATTGATTCCTATTAAAATATAATCTAACAAGGTAAAATTATGAAGTAACAGAAAATTGAAAGAGTCTAATATTGAGGAGGAGATTGATTTAGTAATTCAAAATCTCTCAGCAAAGTCTAAGACCTAATCCCTTCTCTGATGAATTTTACCAAAAATTTAAGAACGTCTATAAATCCTTCTCAAACTTTGCAAAAACATTTTAAGAGACTAAAATGCCTCCAAACTCATTTAATTAATCTAATATTACACAAACACCAACATCATATAGGGACACTGTAAGAAAGGAAATTTACAGGCCATACTCCTTATAAACATCAATACCCAAAATTTCCAACAAACTATTAGCAAGGTAAATTTGTCAGCATATTAAAGAAAATCTATACTGCACACAGACCAGGGTGATCATCCTTTGATCAAGTGGGATGTCTCTGTAATGCAAGGAGGCTTCAACAGTGTTCTTAATAGACACTTTGGAAAATTGGATATCTGCATGCAGAAATATAAAATGAGACCATCCTCTCACATCCAATACAAAACTTAACTCAAAATGCATTAAAGCTTTACATGTAAGTCCTGAATCTGTGAAACTACTAGAAAAAATAGAGGAAACTCTCCACGATATTTTTTTTGTATTGATATTTGGTGCCAATCAATAATGTAATATACCACATTAACAGAATGAAAAGAAAAAATCATATGACTATCTCAATAGATACAGAAAAAGAATTTGACAAAAGTCAAAATTCTTTTTTTTTTTTTAAGTCAGAGTCTCACTCTTGCCCAGGCTGGAATGCAGTGGCACGCTCTCGGGCCACTCCAGCGTCGACCTGCTGGGCTCAGGCGATCCTTCTTCCTCAGCCTTCCAAGTAGTCAGAACTACAGGTGCACACTACCACATCCAGATAATTTTTTGATATATTGTATAGACTAGGTTTAACCAAGTGGCCCAGGCTAGTCTTGAACTCCTGGGCTCAGGCAATCCTCTCTTGCCTCAGCCTCAAAATACTTTTATAGTAAAAACTCTCATCAAATTACATATAGCATGAAAGTAACTCAATTTAGAAAAGATCATATATTCCAAGAACACAGCTATGATGACACTTCATGGTGAAAAGTTGAAATTTGTTTCTTAACGAATGAAAATGACAAGATACTCATTTTTGTCACTTTTCTTCAACATAGTCAACGTACTGACCAGAAAATTAGGAAAGAAAAATAAACAAGAAAAGAAAAGGTAAAATATTTCTGTTTGCAGCTGATATGATCTTATGTCTTATGTATAAAAAAACTAAAGGAAATTAAGAGAAAAAGGTGGGAACTAGTGAATTCATTTTCTTTGCCTGTTACAAAATTAATACACAAAAGTTATTAGCATTCTTTACATCAAAACAAACTATCTGAAAATGAAATTGATAATTAAAACCTATTTACAGTATCTTTTTTTTTTTGAGTTGGAGTCTCACTCTGTCACCCAGACTGGAGTGCAATGGCCGCTCCCAGCCGCCGCAGCCTCCACCTACTGGGCTCAGGTGATCCTTTCGCCTCAGCCTTCCGAGTAGCTGGAACTACAAGCACGCGCTACCATGCCCGGCTAATTTTTGATTTATTGTAGAGATGAGGTCTCGTCAAGTTGCCCAGGCAGGTCTCTAACCCACAGGCTCAGGCAATCCACTCACCTCGGCCTTCCAAAGTGCTGGGATTACAGGCTGAGCCACCAAGCCCGGCCATACAGTATCTTTAAAAAGAATAAAATACTTAGGAATACATTTAACCAAGGAGAGAAATATCTGCACACTGGAGAATACTACCCATTGGTTAAAAAATTGAGAAACACACAAATATATTAAAAGATATTTCATATTCAGTGATTAGGAGAATTAATAATGTTAAAAAGTTCACATTCTCTTAAATGATCTACAGATTCAATACCATTCCTATATAAATTCTAAGATGATTTTCTGTGAAATAGAAAATAAAATACATTATTTATAAAATCACAAAAGACTCAGAATGGCCATAGTGATCTTTAGTTAAATGAACAAAACCAGAGACATCACACTACCTGACTTCAAGATTGGCTACAATGGCACAAGTAATAAAATAGCATAATGAGATATACATAGACCCATGGAACAGAGTAAAAGCTCAGAAATAACTCTATGGATTTATGATCAATTTATTTTTAGCCAAGATGCCTACAACACATCTTGGGGAAAGAAGAGTGTTCTTAATAGATGCTGCTTGGAAAACTGGATATATCTGCATGTAGAAAAATGAAATGAGACCATTATTCCCCATCCTATACAAAAATCAACTTAAAATGCACTAAAAACTTACATGTAAGACCTGAATCTGTAAAACTACTAGAGAAAAATATAGAGTAAAATCTCCACAGCATTACTTTGTATATTACTATTTGGTGATGATCCTAAAAAACAAGGGCAACAAAAACAAAAATATATGGATTACTTCCAGTTAAAAAGTTACTGCACATCAATGGAAAAATCAAGAGTCTAAAGACAATCTAGGAAGGTAAGAATGTATTTGCAAATCATACATCTTAAAAAGGGGTATATGCTATCTGAAATGTATAAGGAATTAAAACATCTTAATAAATAGAAAACAAAACAAAAAATTTTAAAAATGGACAAAGCACCTGGACAGGCTTTTCTTGAAAGAGCTCATACAGTTGACCAACAGGTAGATGAAAGAGTGCTGAACATCATTAATCATCAGGGGAATGTCAATACAAGTCTCAAGGAGGTATTACTTCACACTTATTAGTTTGACTATTATCTAAAAGATAAAATAAAGTATTGGTGACTGTGTGAAGAAAAGAGAACATTTGCAATTTATTGGTGGGAACACCAATTACTATAGTTGTTGTGGAGAACAGTGTGGAAGTTCTTCAAAAAACTAAACACAGTACTACCATATGAGCCCACTACTGAGTATATATCTAAGGAAATGAAATCACTATGTTTAAAATGTATTTGCACTCCCATGTTTACGCAGTTTTATTCACAGTCACCAAGATATGGAATCAACTTATATGTTAAAAAATGGATGAATGGATCAAGAAAATGTTGGAGATATACACAACAGAATACTAGCCTTTAAAGAAAAAGAAATCTTATTATTTATGACAACATATATAAACTAGAGGATATTATGTTAATTGAAATATGCCAGGCACAGAAGTACATATATCACATAATGTCACTTACACGTGAAATCTAGAAAAGTCAAACTCATTGAAGCATGAAATAGAATAGTGACTAACAGGAACTGGGGTTGGGGAATGCTGAGAAGATGTTGGTTAAGTGATACAACATTTCAATTAGACAGGCAGAATATGATTAAAAGATCTGTTATACATTATGGAGATTATAGGTAATAATATATTGTAAACTTGAAAATTGCTAAAAAAAAATAGACTTTAAGGTTTCTTGCCAAAAAAATAAAAAAAGATAAGTAGGTGAGGTAATGCAGGGTTCGTTGGCTTGATTTAGTCATTCCACAATATAGATATATCAAACATCATGTAGTACAGTACGAATGCATATGATTCTATTTGTCAATGAAAATAAGTAAAAAATAAAATTAAATTAAAGCAAGCACATCAGAAACCAACATATGTGTTTAATATAATTATTTATTAATGAAACTACTAATAGAAACATATTAAATATTTCACCACATTCAAAGTGAAATGTTTAAAAGCCTGGCTTTTTAAAGTTTTTATAATAATCAGGATCAACTAGAACTTTTACATTACTGCAGGAAGGTCAACTTGGTACAATCACTTTGAAAAATTATTTGGCAACTGATTCCAGGAGTAGATAAATGTTTAAGTGAAATGAGTGTGTTTATCCACTTATACTAGACTCTTCATAGTGGCTTTTTTCAAATAGCCTAATTCTAAAAATCAAGAAAATTGATGAAAATCTTGGGCTTTATCAATTTAGCTAATACTCTTCATCAATAGAAAGCATGATAAAATTTGGATGGAAATCAATGATATTTTATTTAAAGAAAAATATTACGAAGAAAGATATTAATAGGACATAATTATACTCATATAAAGTTCTAAAACAGTAAAATTATAATCTGAGTTTAGAAGTCCACAAAATTGGTGATTTCTGGAAATGAGTAAAGTATAAGTGAGAGGTACTAAAATTTTTCTATGCCCTAATCTGGGTAGTGGTTACTTTTGTTTATGTACATGAAAGAAGCTTACACTAAGATGGAAGAGTTTTGCACTTAATATATGAATTTTTACATCAGAAAAAATTCAACTGTAATCAGTCTAAAATGTAAAGTTTGCTCTCTTTTTTGTACAAAATTCTCAGTCAGTTCCAAGGGGAAACCCAGAACTACAGTCTTATTGCTCTGCATAGTTTGCTGTGATGTGAAATCTTAAAGCAGAAGAAGTGCTGTGTGGAATGTCATTATGGTGGATAAGACAATTTGTAAGTCCATGAATGGTAGTTTTGGCAGAAGTATTAAGTACAGCAAAGGCAAATCCATTCTTTGAGTAAGTGTCCATTTCAGTAAAAAACAGAACTGACTTACTGTAAACTATGAAGAAACAGAATTGCACAGGATTAAAAAAAAAAACCTAGCAAAGATACTGGTGGATGACTACCTTAAAAAAGTCAAATGCTGCAGATTATTATGAGCAAAATAAGATAGTCACTAAAAAATATGCACAAACAAATTATATAAACAAATACTCATGGGATCAAAATCCATATGGCTACTGAGTATATATTTAGAAACATCTACTCCCATCCAAGATGGACGTGGTCCAACATAATCAGCCCGCCACTAGAGAGCTGGCTGATCACTCAGGGAACTTGTCATACCAAATTCATGGCTCTTTGTTGCTCTGGCAGATTAGGTACTCAGTGATGTCAGTCACCAAATCTGCTTTGGTGAATAGAAGTCCCTGTTTCTGAGCCCATGTATAAACTCCATTCTTGCCACCATAGGCACTATGTTCATGGGCACATTTAATGATGAAAGATTACTGGGGAAAGTTACTGACTGTCATGGACAAAATGAATTGTTCCAACCATTTAATTACAAACATTCTCCTCTGCTGCTGAGGTTACCTTCCGGAGAACAATCACATGGAGCACAGTTATTCTCAATTTTTTTGCCCAGTCAGAGATACCTATTCACATATCTCTTTCCCAAATTACCATGCTTCCAATTTTCCAACGTTCCTTTCACTTCCCTGACTATTTAGGAAAATTATTGGCCAAAGCCCGTGAACTCGTACACAATTCAAGGGCTGGCCAACAAGGTACACTGCTCAGAGTACTGCCCTCTGAAATAATTTTCTGTCACTGTTGTCATTCAGGAATATCTCATAAAGGGCTGTATTGCTGCCACTGTTCACTGTCAGGCTATGTCTATACATTGTGCAGAACCACCTACAAACTAAGCCACAGTTTGCTCTTCTTTTGACATTTAATAGCAGGGAACACCTCATGAGGCCATAGATGGAGGCTGGGTGAAAGAAGGTGACTAGCAGTAATATGACAGTGGACATTTAGGTCACTTCTTCAGGTAACTTACTTATGCCTTTAGAGCCTGTTTGTGCTTTATCACATATATATCACTTCTATTTGATGATATTGTGCCACCTTGCATACCCAACTTTAAGAACCCGTGGGCTAAAACACCCAGTTTATCATAGGCAGATCAGACTGCAAAATAACTTGATTGGCCATGGTCAAGAATTCAGCCTCTATCTATTAAGTCCCAGTAGTAAACCAAAAACTGTTTCTCAAAAAGGCTATTACCAGAAGATGGCAGGGCCTGGATCCAAATCTAATGGCCTGAACAATTAGAAAACTCTAGGAACTTGCCAAATTTCCAAAGAGTATTCCCTATCTGTCATTGACATCACAAGCAGTATCAGATCTGTGGAATCACATGGCAAAAGGAGAAAAGCAGCTTGCATGGCATCCTGGTCTGTAGCAGAACCTTCTCATTCAGGACTCCAATCAAACTAAGCAGCTACTTGGGTGACTGTAAATGGGCCAGAGGAGTACCCCAAATGAGTAATGTGTTGCTTCCCAAAAGTGTAATGTGTTGCTTCCCAAATGTAAATACACTCACTAGGTGTTCTCTCTCTCTCTCTCTTTCTCTCTCTCTCCCCATCTCACTCCCTTTCTCTTTACTGAAAGCATAGTTTGATGTAGTAACATAAACATCACTTTACAAGGGATAGTTTATCATTCCTCACACTACTAAATCTCTAGAATTTTAACTGATGTAGAATTTCCCGAATATTTGTTGTATTTATTTCTCACAGTCTGTCATGTAAATGTCTTACCAGCAGGTCTAGAATAGTTACTACTTCATGTAAATGCCTTACCAGCAAGTCCAGAATAGTTACTACTTCATGTAAATGTGTTAACAGCAAGTTTAGAATAGTTACTACTTCTTGTTAACTAGGTCTAATCAGTGGGAAGTCATCAATGTAAACAGATAAGTGCAATATCTTATAGAAGAGAAAAAAGCTGTCAAGATCCAGGTAAACTACATTATGTTCTGTGCTGAAGAGTTGATATACTGCTGAAATATTAACAGTTAAGTGAAGGGGCACTCTGACTTTTCCAAATGAATATGAACTGCATTGGCTGGTCTCTACTAAGAAATGAGAGGAAAATGCATTTGCCATGTCAATAACTGCATGTCAGTTGTCAGGGGAGATGTAATTTGCTCAAGCAATAAAACCACATATGATATAGCAGATGCAGTTGCAGTCAGCATCTGGATAAGTTTATGATAGTCTACAGTCATTCGCCAAATTCTGCCTTTTACAAAGGAAAAACAAGATCATTGAATGGAGATTTCATGGGAATCACTACCCTGCATCCTTCAAGTCTTTAATGGTGGCAGCATTTCTGCAATTTCTCCAGGAATTCTTTTTCTTTACCATTTTTTCTGGGAGGAAGGTTTTCCAGAGGCTTTCATTTGACCTATCTCTCCATAATAGACTTCATATCACAGGAAAGGGAATCAATTTGGCATTTCTGCCTGTTTTTCAGGATGTCTAATCCACCTATGATTTCCAGAACTGAGGAAATAACTCAGAGTAAATCTACCGGACTCATGTGCAACAAACTTGAGCTAAACTTCATTGTTCATCTAACCTCCATAGGCCATTACTCTAGCTGGTGGACCATAGTTACATTTTGGGTCTCCAGATTAGTGTCCGTTGAAATCAGTATCCAGTAACCCTTGAAAAATCTGATTTCTCCCCCCTCAAAGCACACTATTTTCTTGAAAACCTGTAAATAAAAGATATCATTTGTGTTATTATGAAAAACATTTTAAGATTGATCATAGTTTAGGAAAACCACAGCTAGCTTTGGGCTTTGTGAGAGTATTGAGATGTATATACTAATGTCCTTATTGCTAGATTCTGGAAGCACTACTCTGGTTTTATTTTGAGAAATACTGACCACTGTGTAGCATCAAAAATCCATGTTTTGTTAGGTCCCACACTGACCTACAGGTATTATTTCCTTGTTCCTAAGTTATACTTTGAGGGGAGATACAGTATAAACCTGGATGGCTGCAAGGATTTCTGTTGTTGTCTTCATGACATACTGTGTTTCTACCCTTAATATTTCAGAAAATCCAAAAAGCCTTTTGCCAAGCTGACCTATTTTTTTTTCCTGATAATGTGACTGTCTGCATTGAAAACCACTATAGATCTTTAAGCAAAGGGGGCAATACAAATGCCTACATTTTTTATCTTGGAGTTAGAAAGTTATTCTAAAGTTCTTAGGGATTGATAATAATAGCCACAAATCTCTAAAGCAAGGGAAAATATATGATCTATGACACTATTGAATATTGTATCTAAATGAGATTTGGCAATATAATTGATGGGCACAAGAATGGGCAGATAGAATATGGATTAGAATGAGATTACAGAAAGAGAACTATATACATAAATTGTTATATGATTAAAGTCACACTTCATATTCTTTTAAAAAAAATTTTATTATAAAGCTGTGGGGTACATTTCAGGGTTAGGTATACAAACATTGATCACACAGGTACCCTTGTTGATGAGGTAGGCCTCCCCGCAGCAGTTTCCCTCAACTGCCAATTCCACCTCCCTTCCCCTGACAGTTTACCACTACTGCCAATCTCTTTCTTATAGCATTATAATTGTTCAAGGCCCATTTATGAATGAGAACATATGAATTCTATTCTTTGTTTCTGTAATAAATCACTGAGTATGATTGACTCCAAGTTGCTGCACAATCCATATATTTGTCCTTCTTTATGACTGCATAATATTCCATTGTGTATATGTACCACTTTTTTTTATCCAGTCCAACTTTGATGGGAAACACGGTTGGTTCCATGTTTTTGCTATTGTGAATAGAGCTGCAACAAACATATGTGTGCAGGTATCTTTTTGGTAGAATGATTTGATTTCCTCCAAGTATATTCCCAATAGGGGAATTGCTGGGTCATATGGAAGGTCAATTTTTAGTTCTTTCAGGAATCACAACACTGTCTTCCAAAAAGGCTGATCCCAGTTTGCATTCCCACCAGCAGTGTAGAAATTTTTTCTTCACATCCTCACCAGCATCTGTTGTTGTCTGTTTTATTAATGATGGCCATTCTTATAGGGAATAGGTGGTATCTCAATGTGGTTTTGATTTGCATTTCTCTGATGATAAGAGACTGAGCACTTTTTCATGTGTCTGTTGGCTGCCTGTATATCTTCTTTTGAGAAGTGTCTATTCATGTATTTGCCCACTTTTTAAAGGGGCTGTTTGTTTTTTTCCTTTCCACATGTTTGACTTCCTTGTAGATCCTATATGTTAGGCCTTTGTCAGATAAACAGTTGGCAAATGTATTTTCCATTCTGTGGGCTATCTCCCTGCTCTCTTGATGGTTTCTTTTGCTTTCCAGAAGCTCATTAATTTGATGAGGTCCCACTTGTCTGTTTTATTTTTTAAGGTATTGGTCTTTAGGGTTTTGAATAGAAATTAGTTCCCAGTTCCAATTTTCATAAGGGTGTATCCTGTGTTTTCTA
Source organism: Carlito syrichta (assembly GCF_000164805.1). Classification (NCBI taxonomy): domain Eukaryota; kingdom Metazoa; phylum Chordata; class Mammalia; order Primates; family Tarsiidae; genus Carlito; species Carlito syrichta. Next base: position 120,924 of record NW_007259939.1, on the reverse strand, counting down.
AGATTCTTATAGTTAATAGTTTGAGGTTTTACCTTCAGGTCTTTGATCCATTTAGAGTTAATTTTTGTGAGTGGTGATAGGTAGGAGTCCTGTTTCAATCTTCTGCAGCCAGTTTTCCCAGCACCATTTACTGAATAGGTTCTCCTCTCCCCAGTGGTTGTAGTTGGAGGCTTTGTCAAAGATGAGTTTGTTGTGGAATTGAGGCTTTGCTTCAGGAATCTCTATCCTGTTCCATTGGTCTATGTGCCTGTTCTTGTACCAATACCAGGCTGTTTCGATTACTGTAGACTTATTAGTAAAGTTTAAAGTCTTGGAGTGTGATACCTCCTGCTTTGTTTCTTTTGCTAGGGATTGTTTTGGCTACTTGTGGTCGTTTATGTTTACATATAAATTTCTCTATTGTCATTTTCAAGTCTGAGAAGAATGATGTTGGTAACTTCATGGATATTTCATTGAATCTGTAGATTGCCTTTGGTAGGATGGACATCTTAACAATGTTGATTCTTCCTATCCATGAGCATGGGATATTTTTCCATTTGTTTGTGTCTTCTTGGATTTCTTTGAGCAATGTTTTGTAATTCTCATTGTAAAGGTCTTTCACTTCTCTGGTTAGGAAAATGTCGAAGTATTTCATTTTTTTGGTGGCTATTGTGAATGGGATTGTGCTTTTTATTTGTGTCTCTGCATGCTTGTTGTTGGTGTATAGGGATGCAACTGTTTTTTTGCACATTTATTTTGTACCCTGAGACTTTGTCAAAGTCCTTTATCAGTGCAAGCAGGTTTTTGACAGATTCTCTTGGATTTTCAAGGTATAGAATCATAATCATCAGCAAAGAGGGATAACTTGACTTCCTCTTTTCCTATTTGGATACCCCTGATGTCCTTCTCTTGTCTAATTGCTTGAGCTAGGACTTCCAACACAATATTGAACAAGAGGGGTGAGAGTGGGCAACCTTGTCTTGTTCCAGCTTTCAGGGGAAATATTTCTCGTTTCTGTCCATTTAGCAATACGTTAGCTGTGGGTTTGTCATAGATGGCACTTACTATTTTGAGGTATATTCCCTCAGTGTTTGAGGGTTTTTATTAAGAAGGGATGCTTTTTATCAAAAGATTTTTCTGCATCGAATGAGATAATCATGTGGTTCTTGTTCTTATATCTGTTGCTGTATTTAATGACATTTATGGTCTTGCAAATGTTGAACCAGTCCTGCATCCTGGGGATGAAACCTATCTGGTCATGGTGGATAATTTTTGAGATGTGTTTTGGGATCTGATTTGCTAGAATCTTGTTGAGAATTTTTGCATCTATGTTCATAAGGGATATTGGCCTGTAGTTCTATTTCTTGGTTGAATATTTATCTGATTTGGGTATCAGTGTGATGTGAGTTTTGTAAAATGATTTGGGGAGAGTTTCATCTTTCTCAATTGCTGCTATACTTTCAATAGGATTGGTATCAGCTCCTCCTTGTACATTTTGTAAAATTTTGCGGGAAAGTCATCCAATCCAGGCCTCTTTTTGGAAGGTAGTTTTCATATGACAGAGTCAATTTCCTGGGTTGTTATTGGTCTATTTAGTGTCTCAATGTCTTCTTGTTTTAACATGGGGAGGTTGTGTGATGTCAGAAAGTCCTCCATTTCATCTAGGTTATCAAATTCGTTTCCATATAGGTGTACATAGTAATCCCTGATAATTTTTTGTATTTCTTTGGGGTCAGTTGTGATTTGATCTTTTGAATTTCTGATTGTGTTTATTCGGGCTTTTTCTCTCTTCTTCTTGGTATTCTGGCTAGAGTCCCATCAATCTTTTCAATTCTTTCAAATAATCAGCTTTTTGTTTATTGATGTTTTCTATAATATTTTTGTCTTCCATGTCCCATATTTGGGCTCTTATTTTTGTGATTTGGATTCTTCTGCTAAAGTTGGGGTTTTGGTGATCTTCTCTCTCCAGCCTCCTAAGTGATTTGTTAGGCTTTCCACTTGTGATCTTTCCATTTTCTTGATATGTGCTCATGGAGATATAAATTCCCCTCTGAGAACTGATTTCATGGCATCCCAGAGGATTTGGTAAGATGTTTCTTTATTTTCATTTGTTTCCAGGAATCTTTCAATTACTTCTCTGATTTCAGTGTTGAGCCATTCATTGTTCAGCATCATACTGTTTAGTGTCCATGTCTTTGTGGACTTGGGGAAGTGTTGTTGGTTTTGATATTTCTTTTTATTCCACTGTGGTCTGAGCATGTGCATGGCAAGATTTCAATCTTATGGAACTTGTTTATGCTTGATTTATGGTCAAGGATGTGATCAATCTTGGAGTGTGTTCCATATGTTGATGAATAGAATGTATATTCTGTGGTTTTTGGGTGGAATAATCTGTAAGTATCTACTAAGTTCATTTGGTCAAGAGTCATGCTTAGGTTCTGGATCTCCTTGTTGATTTTTTTGCCTCGATGATCTATCTAAGGCTGTCAGTGGGGTATTCAAGTCCCCTGCTGTAATAGTGTTACAGTCATTTTTTTATTTAGTTTATTTAGTAGTTGCTTTATAAATGCTGGTGCTCCCGTGTTGGGTGCATATATGTTTAGGATGGATATTTCTTGTTGATGGATTGAAACTTTTATCATTATGTAGTGTCCTTTTGCATCTTTTAAAATTTTTGATAGCTTAAAGGTTGTTTTGTCTGATATTAAGATTGCAACTCCTGCTTTCTTCTGTGATTTTTGCCTGGAAACTCATTTTCCATCCTTTAACCTTGAGTCTGTGTGTGTCCTTTGTAGTGAGATGAGTCTCCTGAATGCAGTAAATAGTGGGGTCATGGATTCTTATCCAGCCTGCCATTCTGTGTCTTTTCAGTGGTGAATTTAGTCCATTCACATTCAGGATATTTGTTGGAATGTGATTGCTTATCCCTGTCATGAGCTTCTTATAAAGTTTTTCTCTGTTTGCTTGTTTTCTTTTGGCTTTGGGATTAGTGTATGTGTGTGTTTTCAAGTTTCTTGTTGCACTGTAATCTCTGTTGACTCTGTGCTCTGCTGTTCTCTTGGGAAATGTGTAGTGATTCCTTTTTTTCTTTCTTCTGTGCTTAATACCTTTTTAAGTGTCTTCTATAGGGCTTGTCTGGAAGCTGCATATTTTAGGTATTGGATGTCCTGGAAGGATTTAAATTCTCCATCACTGATGAAGCTGAGCTTGACTGGATAGGAAATTCTTGGTTTAATTTGCTTATCTTTGAGGACTTTGAATATAGGACTGCAATCCCTTCTGGCTTGTAGTGTTTCTGCCGATAGGTCTGCTGCCATTCTGATTGGTTTTCCCCGGTAGGTAGTCTGACCTTTCTCTCTTGCTGCCTTTAGTATTTTTCCTTTTGTACCTACTTTGTGTAGGCAAATTACTATGTGTCTAGGGGTTGATCTTCTCATTTGATATCTTGTGGGGGTTCTCTGTATCTCCTGTGCTTGGCTGGTCACATCTCTGGTGAGATGCGGAAAGTTTTCTTGGATTACCTCCTGGAATACTTGTTCCAAGTTGTTCCCATTTTCCTTTTCTTCTTCTGGGATACCAGTCAGGCATAGGTTTGGCCTCTTGATATAATCACACATCTCTTGTAGGCTTTGTTCCTTTTTTCTCAGTCTTTTTTTCTATGTTTTTTACAGATTGGGTTAATTCCATGTTCTGGTCTTCAAGTTCTGAGATTCTTTCTTCAGCTAGATTGATTCTGCTTTTCATGTTTGTCATCTTGTTATTTATTTCCTGGATGAAGTTTTTTATTGCCAGAATCTCTGTTACAAGGTCTTTCAGTGTTGGATCTTGTCTTTCTTGAGTCTTATTCACTCTTTCAACCACTCCCTGATCCCTGTTGTATTCTGGGACCAGTTGTTGGTGACATCCATTGTTGGGGCACCAAGGTCTGATTTCTCAGGAGTTTTGTCTTTGGTGGACTGAGAATTGCCTAAGGTCTTCCTTTGACTTTTCCTCATTTGTGACAAATATCTTGTTTTTGTTTTCTTTCTCTCTCTTTAGTTCTGTTATTCAGTGTTGGGAGAGAGGCTTTCCCTTTGATGTTTGCTCAGTCCTCTGTTCTTCCCTGATCTGGGCTCTGGATTTGTTCTATTTTAAAAGAGGATGGTGAATGGGAAGATTTACTGTCTCTTGTATTTTTTGAAATCCGAGTAAAGTGAGGAATGGGGTGCTAGGAGTCAGATGCCACTTGCAACTTAAAATGTTCACTTATTGTGGTATGTTTTCCCTGAGATCCACTCTTCACCACCACCCTATATGATGATGCAAAACAGAAACCAACCCACACCACAAAACAATCTACAATAATAACAAAGCAAGACAAAACAAACCACAACAACAGAAAAATTCCAAGAAAACTAAACACACACACATATGCCTAGTACGAAGTAAATAGAGAAGAAAGACAAGAAGAACAAAGGGGGGAGAATAAGAAAACAGAAATAAAAGAGAAAAAAAGGGGAAAAAGGGGGGTGGGAGGATTCAGGTGGAATCCTCACATCTCACACATATATTGAAACACCTCTTAAATTGTAAAAAATGAATAAAAAAAACCACAAGAGCAAAGGAGCAAAAACCAACAGCAAAATCAAAAGATGAACACTCGATCATTCACATACACACATAAACAGAGAATGACAAATAAAAGCAGAAAGAAACAGAGAAAGAAAAGAAAGAGAAAAAAATTGGGAGGGATGCAGTTCAAAGCCTCACATACACTTTCATTCATGAAGGAAAGATGTTTTACAAATAGATGAACTAACAAACAGAAAAATTTTTAAATTAAAAAAATTAAATATTTTTTAAAAACAAAGCAGAACAAAACAAAAACAGAGAGAGATTAAAAAAAAACCCTGTCCTCTTGTGACAGGTTCTGTAGTTGTTCCTCTAATCAGGTCTCTCCTGCAGAGCCACATCTTTTACTCTCTCCTCAGGGAGTGGAGCAGAGAAGGAGGAAGGGCAGTGAGGTGGATGGGACTACAGACCTCCCCTCCCACTCTTCTACAGTCAGGGAGATCTCTGGTAAGGATGTACAGGATACTCTCTTCCCCAGGTATGTACTATCACGAGGTTGCCCTAGCCAGGCCTATCCTGGAATGGGGTTGTCCTATTGCGACTGATGTTCAGGCTCCATCTGGGTTTGTCCCTCTCAGTAGTGGCCCAGCTATGTGAGTCTGACATTCAGAGGATTGCTGGTGAGGAGGGGGTTTTTGTCAGCCAGTACTCACCACTGATCTCTTTGGAGTTCTTCCTTGTCCTTTTCAGGCCACACCCTTTGTCCCTTGGTTGGGTCAGGGTAGGGGGTGGGGTGCCTGGAACACAACACTCTCAGGTCCCCCTGAAGTTTGTCCTCTCAGGATATTTCCTCTGGACCATAATCCAGCCCTGCATAGTTGATCTGTCATTCACAGAGATCAGCTCTCTGGGTTGCCTCGTCAGCCCCTTCCAGTGCCTTGTTAGGTCTCTCTACTATTTCAATGGTAAGGGAGCACCTGGGGCTTAGTTTGTGTGTTGCTTAGGCAACAAGTTGGAGGCTAGGGGGTGGGGAAGAAGCTGGGTGGAACAATGCAAATCTTTACCTGGAAAATGGTTACAGTGGGCGGTTCCTCACCAGGCATATATTTCTCTCTCCGAATTCCCCCAATGCTCTCTCTCCAAAAATCAAATCCTGCATTCCAGCAGGTCTGGTATGCCAGGTGATGGTGTGTGCCAGGTGCCAGCTGAATTCAGCAGTCTTTTCTCAGGTGTGGTCCCACAGCAGACATTTCTGTGCTGTTCTTGGGAACTGAGCTCTAATTTCAGGATGGTGTAACTTTTCAGTTGCCCTCAAAGGTGGGGGGCCCAGGTGCATGCAACCAAGTATTCCCTCAGATGGACTTTCATGTTCCCACCAGTGCCCGCCTACTCACATGGAGAGTCTTTATTTTCACTTGTCTCCACGGAGATTTTTACAGAGCAACCTGTTGGCTGCCATCTTAAGCTCCACCTAAGAATGGACATCTTACCAATGTTGAGTCTTCTTATTCATGAGCATGGAAAATTTTTCCATTTCTTTGTGTCTTCTTGGATTTCAGTGTTTTGTAATTTTTATTGTAAAGATCTTTCATGTCTCTGGTTAGGAAGATGATGAGGTATTTCATTTTTTGGTGGCTATTTGAATGGGATTATACTTTTTATTTGGATCTCTGCCTGCTTGTTGTTGATGTAAAGGAATGCAACTGTTTTTTGCACATTTATTTTGTACCCTGAGACTTTGCCAAAGTCCTTTATCAGTGCAAGCAGGTTTTTGACAGATTCTTTTGAATTTTCAAGGTGTAGGATCAAATCATGAGCAAAGAGGGATAGCTTGACCTTCTCTTCCTATTTGGATACCCCTGATTTCCTTCTCTTGTTTAACTGCCTGAGCTAGGATCTCCAACACAATATTGAACAAGAGGGGTGAGAGTAGGCAGCCTTTTTTTGTTTCAGTTTTCAGGGGAAATGATTCTAGTTTCTGTCCATTTAGCAATATGTCAGCTGTGGGTTTGTCATAGATGACACTTAATACTTTGAGGTATATTACTTCTATATCTAGGTGTTTGAGGGTTTTTATCAAGAAGGGATGCTGGGTTTTATCAAAAGCTTTTTCTGTATCTAATGAGATAATCATGTGGTCCTTGCTTTTACATCTGTTGAAGTATTTAATGACATTTATGGTCTTGTGAATGTTGAACCAGCCCTGCATCCTGGAGATGAAACCTACTTGGTCATGGTGGATGATATTTGAGATGTGTTTTTGGATCTGATTTGCTAGAATCTTCTTGAGAAATTTTGCATTTATGTTCATAAGGGGTATTCTTTGTTGGATCTTTACCCAGTTTGGATATCAGTGTAATGTTAGCTTCATAAAATGATTTGGGAAGAATTCCATCTTTCTCAGTTGCCTGGAATACTTTCAATAGGATTGGTATCAGCTTCTTCTTGTATGTTTTACAGTACTCTGCTGGAAAGTCATCTGGTCCAGGGCTTTTTTTTTTCCTAGGTAGTTTTTGTATGGCAGAATCAATTTCCTGTGTTGATATTGGCTCATTTAGTGTCTCAATGTCTTCTTGTTTTAACCTGGGGAGGTTGTGTGATGTCAGAATATCCTCCATTTCATCTAGGTTATCAAGTTTTATTCCATATAGGTGTACATAGTAACCTCTGATAATCTTTTGTACTTCTTCGGGGTCAGTTGTGATTTGATCTTTTGTATTTCTGATTGTGTTTATTTGGACTTTTCTCTCTTTTTCTTTGTCATTCTGACAAGGGACCCATCAATCTTATTAATTCTTTCAAAGAACCAACTTTTTGCTTTGTTTATGTTTTCTATGTTTTTTTTGTCCTTTGTGTCCCATATTTGGGCTTTTATTTTTGTGATTTGGATTATTCTGCTAAAGTTGGGGTTTTGGTGATCTTCTCTCTCTAGCTCCCTTAAGTGATTTGTTAGATTCTCCACTTTCCATTTTCTTGATGTGTGATCTTTCCATTTTCTTGATGTGTGCACATAGAGAAATAAATTCCCCTCTGAGAACTGATTTCATGGCATCCCAGAGGTTTTGGTAAGATGTTTCTTTATTTTCATTTGTTTCCAGGAATCTTTCAGTTTCTTCTTTGATTTCAGTGTTGACCCATTCATTGTTCAGTATCATGCTGTATACTGTCCAGGTCTTTGTGGGCTTTAGAGAAATATTGTTGGTTTTGATATTTCTTTTTATTCCACTGTGGTCTGAGCATGTGCATGGCAAGATTTCAATCTTATGAAATTTGTTTATGCTTGATTTATGGTCAAGGATGTCATCAATCTTGGAGTATGTTCCATGTGTTGATAAATAGAATATATATTCTGTGGTTGCTGGGTGGGATAATCTGCAGGTATCCACTAAGTCCATTTGGTCACGTGTCAAGTTTAGGTTCTGGATCTCCTTGTTGATTTTTTGCCTCATTGATCTATCTGGGGCTGTCAGTGGGATATTTAAATCCCCTGCTATAATAGTGTGAGAGTCAATTTTTTTTAGTTTATTTAGTAGTTGTTTTAAAAATGCTGGTGTTCCTGTGTTGCGTACATATATGTTTAGGATGGATTTTTTTTGCTGATGGAACCTTTTATCATTATGTAGTGTCCTTTTGCATCTTTTAAAATTTTTGATAGCTTAAAGTTGCTTTGTCTGATATTAAGATTGCAACTTCTGCCTTCTTTTGTGATCCATATGCCTGAAAACTCATTTTCTATCCTTTAACTTTGAGTCTGTGTGCGTCCCGTATGGGGAGATGAGTCTCCTGGATGCAGCAAATAATGGAGTCATGGTTTCTTATCCAGTCTGCCATTCTGTGTCTTTTCAGTGGTTCATGTAGTCCCTTCACATTCAGACTAATTATTGACATGTGGCCATTTATCCCTGTCATAAAGTTCTCATAGAGTTGTTGTTCCTGTTTATTTGTTGTCTTTTCTTTGGCTTTTGGGCTGATTCATGTGTGTTTTCCATCTTTTCCCTGGACTCTTGTGAAGAACATTGTCATTCTTTTCTCCTTTTCTTCTGTGTTTAATACTTTCTTAAGTATTTCTTGTAGAGGTGGTCTGGAGGTAGCATAAGTTCTTAGAGATTGGATGTCTGGGAGAGATTTTAATTATCCTTCACTGATGAAACTTAGCTTGGCTAGATTATTCTTGCTTGAAATTGTTTATTTTGAGAATTTTGAAGATTGGGCTCCAAGCTTTCCTAGCCTGGTGGGTTTATGTAGATAAATCTGCTGGTATTCTAATTGGCCTTCCCTGGTAGGTAGTCTGATCTTTTCCTCTTGTTGCCTTTAGTATTTTTTTCTTTTATACCTACTTTGTTTAGGTGAATTTTTATGTGTCTGGTAGTTGGTCTTCTCAGTTGTTGTCTTACAGGGGTTCTCTGAATCTCTTGTGTTTGAATTTTTGCATCACTGATGAGATGAGGGAAGTTTTCTGGAATAATTTCATGGAATGTTTGTTCCAGGGTGGTCTCTGTCTTTCTTTCTGCCTCAGGAATTTCAATTACTCAGTCTCTTGAAGTAATCATTCATTTCTTGAAGGTTTTGTTCCATCTTTTTAAGCTTCTTTTCTGTCTTTGACCATATGAGTTAGTTCTATATTTGGTCTTCAATCTCTGAGATTCTTTTTTCTGCTGGCTAATTCTATTTTCCATGCTTATTAGTTTGTTATTTCTTTCTTCCTTTCCTTATTTTTTTAGTTGGAGTCTCACTCAGATGCCCAGACTGGAGTACAGTGACCACTCCTGGCCACTGCAGCCTTGACCTACTGGGCTCTGGCCATCCTTCCACCTCAGGCTTCCAAGTAGCTGGAACTACAGGCGTGCACTACCACACCTGGCTAATTTTTTTGATTTATTGTAGAGATGAGGTCTCGTCAAGTTGCTGAGGTGGGTCTCAAAATCACGGGCTCAAGCAATTCACTCACCTCAGCCTCCCAAAGCACAGGATTACAGACTGAGCCACCGAGGCCAGTCTTGTTATTTATTTCAATCACAGTGTTCTTTACTGCTATTATCTCAGTTATCAGCTCTTTCCTATTTTCCTCTTGTCTCTCCTCAATTCTTTTTATTCTCTCTATTAATGTCTTGATGTCTGGGTTTATCATATGTGAGCAGTCATTCTAGGGGCTTTTTATTGTTTGCTTTCCCAAGTCTGTTTTCTCAGTATCTGACCTTCCTGGACTATGTGTAAGACCTATATTCCTCTTTCTTTTTTTTTCATTTGTGTAGAATTTTCTTCCCATTTTTCCTCCCCCACCCCCATCTTCTTTAATTCTGTTGTTCAAGGGTAGAGGGGTTGCTTTTACTTCTATTTGTTCAATCTCCTCTTCTTCCTTATGCATATCTTCTGGCTTTGTTCAATTCTGGAGCTGTACTGTAGGTTAGTGGAGATCCTTTTTGCAGTTTTGAGATTTAATTGAGGGGGGAGCTCTGATTCAGAATCTATCTGCAGATCTCAGTATCCACCGACAGGTGTATTGATAATCTGGAACCCACTTCCAACTGCCTTGCAATCTGTCCATGTAATGGGGTTATAGGTTTACTCCCTGAAAGCAAAATGAGGTAAGAAAAAGGAAAAGAATGTAGCAGTGAGTGAGGAGAAGAGGGAGGTGGAGAGAGAGGAGTAAGAGGGAAAACAGACAAATGTCCCCACTAACAAATAAAAAGGGACACAGAGACTGATGCAAGTAACAACAACAACAACAAACAAACCAACAACCCAACAAAAAAACTGAAACATATAATCATACAAACATACAATCTAACCAACCTCCTTATGGGTGTGCTATTCCCCCATACAAAGATGGGATCTAAAGGGAAAAAAATAATATAGAATAGAATAAAGTCAGTAATCTAACAGAACCAAAACAAGTATGAATATGTTATTGATAACAGTAAGAAGAGAGAGAAAACAAAATGGGTAAGACAATAAAGAATAAAGCATATATATATTAAAATGGGAAACCAAGCATACTCTGAGACTTTTCCTTTAAGTCCAATGTCCTTTCAGCTCTGATTTCTAGCTCTCTTTGCAGGCTGGCTGGTAGATTTGTTCACAGTTAGGTTAGTTGCCCCTGGTATGCTGTGGAGGGTGGTTCAGATCTGGACTGCCTTCAGATCTGCCACTCAGATCTGGCCTGTGTCTATTTAGCATGGGGGAGGGGCTTCCATCCTTCCCACTTTGATGTTGTTACCTTGGATCCCAAGCTGGGAGATAGGCTGAGCCAGGTGGAGCTGGTCTCACAGTACCAGTTGATCTCTTTTTCCACTGCAGCTGGAGACTGCCAGGCAATGCAGGCCAGCCTGAGCAGTAGTTGGAGGACACCCAGGACAGGAGGGAGCAGGCAATGGTAGAGGTGGTGGCAGCCGCTGCTTCCCAGTGTGTGGGAGGAGCTCCAAGAGCCTGAGTGAGGGATGGGGTGTGGAAGTGGCAGCAGTAGAAGCAGTTTCAGGAGTGCAGTTTCTCTTGGGGGAAGGCTTCACAGGTCTGGAAACTGTGGGTCACCTCAGTTAGGGGTGGGGCGGCCCCTTTTGTGGCAACAGTGACTGCAGCTGCTGAGGCAGCTGAGGTGGTGGCTGAGCAGCGTGTGCAGAGCTTGCCAATGATGGGAACTACAGTCCCCAGAGGGTAGCGAGAGTCTTTATGTGTGTTATCTTTCATGGAGAGTTTCATGGACCAAACTGCCCAGTCACCAGCTTGCTGGAAGTCCACAGTTCAAATTCTTGAAGTTATGAATGATTTTAATAAACAGCTTTGAGAAAACAGAAGTCTCATTTAAAAAACAAGATAGATGCATATTTCTAAACCATCTTTAATTTTAGAAATGTTAAAAAACAATAAACAAAAAATTCCTATACATTCTGTAAAAAACTATGAAACATTCCTTAAGAATAAGACATTGTATAATGTGACTCATATTTTGAAAAAATTTAAAAGTACACTAAAATAAGTATATTAATATTTTAAAAGTTTTACTCAGAAAGATTAACACAAACTCAAAAGTCAAATAACAACTTGGAATATATTTCTAATTTACATCATAGAAAATGAAATGAAATCATTATGTATAAAGAATGAAACAACTGTCTAACAAAAAGGGAGCTGATATAATAATCAGAAAGAAAAAAATGGTTCTTAAATATCTTAACTGCACTTTAAATATATTCATAATATTAATATTAAAATTAAAATTGCAAAGATGTCATTTATTATCTACCAAACAAGGAAAAACTTCAAAAAGGTTGACAGCATTTTCAGATGGCCAGACCAAGAAACAGTAGGTTCTTCAGAACATTGCAAATGGAAAACTAATATACCACCCTCAGATGAGAAGCAATTGAAGTATGTAAAGAATTTACAAGTTATTTTTTTGATGATTCATTAATTCAACTTCTAGCAATGCATCTTGACAATATTTCCACACAAATACAAAGTAACATATAAACGTGTTCATTAGATGATTTACTATCTGTATAACAAATATTTAAATAATCTAATATATATAATTTGAAAATATAATTTATAGATAAAATTGTTTACATTTACTATGTACAGCATTCTTTAAGTATATACACATTGTAGAATGATTAAAACTATCAAATTATGATATGCATTACCTCACATAGTTATTTTTGTGATGGAAATGTTTTACATTTATCTTAGAATTTGTCAATAATACCATATATTGTAACCATTTTTACCATGTTATATAATAGATCTCTTGAACTTTTTCTTTCTGTCTAACTGAAGCTTTATATCCATTGACCAAAGTTTCCCCAGCCTCTTTCACCTAACCACCAATTTCCTGGGAACCACCATTTTGTTCTCTGCTTCCATAAGATCAAATTTGTTAAATTTTATATAGGAGAGAGATTATGCAGTACTTATGACATACATTCTAAAATTAAAGCACCAAAATAGAGGTATACTCAATATAATCTTTCTTTTCTATAAAAAAGGTCATTAATAAACACTGAAGGGTTTTGTCAGAAATGAAGTTGTAACTTTATTAACCAATAAAACAGGTAGAAGACACATGATGACATAACACTACTATGCATCTATCGTGATATCACTTTTGCTGTGAAAAATGTTTTTTATATTTTAAAAAAGTATTATAAAGAAAGAAGCATCAGTAGCTAAAAGGTTTTTTAAAGCTATTAAATAAATGTGAAACTCCAAATTTTTAAGAGAAGCAATCAGAGATAAGCATTATTTCAAGTTATATTTAACATTTTAATTGAAAAATAAAATTTGTATCTATTTTATAATGGAATGCTTTTATATAAGTATACAATGTAGACAGATTAATGAAGTTAATGAACACATTCATCACCTCACCTACTTATCATTGTTTATTTTATTTGTTCCTTCAGCAATTTTAAAATATGCAATGCATTACTCTCAGCTATGCCATCATGCTGTGCAATAGATCACAAACATTTTTCCTCTAGTCTAATGCAAACTTTTTACCCTTTAAACAATATTGCTTTTCTCCCATCCATACTCTCCAGCCCCTGGGAACCAACATTCTACTCTCTTGTACTATAAGTTTAACATTTTTAGATTTACCCACAAGTAAAATTATATAGTATTAGTTTTTCTGTGCCTGGCTTAGCATGGTGTCCTCCAAATTAGTCTATTATCATAATGTTCTCCAAATTAAACTATGGTGTTTCTAATGATAGAATTTTCTTTTTTTGTTTGTATATTTTTCCATTGTGCATATATACCATATTTTAAATAAGTTTTATTTATTTTTAAAATTTTAAAATAAGATATATTTATGTACAACATGTTTTGAAATATGCATGCATGTAAAATGGTTAAGCCAATCTAGTAAATATATGCATTACTTCACAATTTCTTTCTTTCTTTTTTTTGGTAAGGACATTCAAAATCTATACTCTTAGCCATTTTAAACAATGCAGTATATTGTTATTAACTATAGTCACCATGTTGTACAATAGATATTGTCAACCTTCTCTTATTTAACTAAAGTGTTGTATCCTTTGACCAACATCTCCTCATTTCCACTTCTATCCTCATCCTGGTAACCACCATTCAACTCTCTTCTATGAGTTCAACTTTTAGGGTTCCCTGTATAAGTGAGATCAAGCAATATTTGCCTTTCTGTGCCTGTGGTACTTCACTTAAAATAATTTCCTCCATGTTCATTGTGTTGTCAATAATGACAATATAGGGGTGGAGCTTAAGATGGCAGCCCAACAGGTCAGACTATAAGAGTCTCCATGGAGCCAAGTGTTCATAAAGACTCTCTGAGTGAGTGGGTGGGTGCTGGTGGGAGCATGAAAGTCCATCTGAGAGGATACTCAGGTGGAAGCACCTGGGTTCCCCCTCAGGGTGACTTCAAGCCCCCATTGCCCTGAGATTGGAGCATGGCTGGCAAGATTGCTGGTGCCTGAACCACACCATCATGTGTTATAACAGATCAGTTGGAGTCCTGATCTGATCAGTGGAGACAGAGGATCAAGAAAGCCAGAGAGGAGTCCATGCCTGGGGAGGAGTCATCTACCATAGCCATTTTCTTTGACCCAGGTGCAGGCAGCGATTTGCTTTGCACCACCCAGTTCTGCACAGCCTCCAACTTGTTGCCTAAGGTAATCTCATCAAACTGGAAGAGACAGAAGCCCCTCCCCCAGGCTGAATCAGATCTGTGTGGCAGACCTGACAGGCAGCAAGCTGAATAAAACCAGATCTGACTCACACCCTCCCAATGTAGGCCTGCAGGAACTGACCCAAATCATAAGTAACCCTATCTGCCTGCAACAAGAGTAGAGGGGAGGGGCTAGAGATCAGAGTTGAAGGGACTTTGGACATACAAGAAGGACCTCAGAGTCAGTCTGATTCCTTGTTTTTATTTTTTGAATTTGTTTTGCAAACTTTTGTTTGCTTTTTAAAAAAAGTTATTTATTTCTCTTTCATTCTGGTATTGATAAAGTTTTAATACTTGCCATGTTTTTGTTATTTCACTGATTTTTTTTCTTTTTCATCCTATTCTTTAGACTCCCTGTTTGTGTAGGGGAAGAGGACATCAATAGGCAGGATTTTATTGGACTGTGTGTGTGATTACCTGCATGCTCTGTTTTTTTTGTTTTTTGTTTTTGTCTTTTCTGTCCTTGTGTCTCTTTTCATTTGTTAGCTGATATGTCTGTATGTTTCCTTATTCTTGTCTCCATCTTACTCTTGACCCAACACTTCCTTCTTCCATTATTTTCCTTTTTCTTACCTCATTTTGTTCCAGGGAGTACACCTAAAGCCCCACTGCATGGACAGATTGTAAAGTAGTGTGAAGTGAGTTCTAAGGTGCCCATACATCTGTTGGTGGATACTGGGATCTGCAGATAGATTCTGAATCACAGCTACCCCCTCATCTAAATCTCAAAACTGCAAAAAGTTACAGCCCCCAACCTACAGTACAGCTTCAGAAGTAATGCCAGAGGACCCACATAAGGAAAAATAGAAGACTGAGAAAAAGAAGTAAAAGCACCCTGCCATCCCTGAAAAACAGAATTAAAGAAGGGGGGAAGTGGAGAGGGGAGGAAAATCTACACAAATGAAGAAAAACCAAAAGAGAATGTTGGTCTTCCACAGACCCCTGGAATGTCAGACACCAAGAAAACAGATTTCAGAACACAAACAATGAAGAGCCCCCAGAATCACTGGTCTCAAACTACAAATCCCGACATTAAGATATTAATAGATCAAAAAGAATTGAGGAGAGACAAGAGGAAAATAGAAATGAGTTGATAACTGAGATAACAGCAGTAAAGAATACTGTGAATGAAATAAATGACAAATTGATAAGCATAGGAAGCAGAATTAGCCAAGAAGAAGAAAAAATCTCAGAGCTTGAGAGTCAAAATATAGAACTAATCCAAACTGTCAGAAACATAGAAAAGAAGCTTAAAAAGACAGAACAAAATATTCAAGAGATGAATGATTATTTTAAGAGGCCTAACCTAAGAGCAATTGGACTTTCTGAGGCAGAAACAGGGACAGAGACCACCCTGGAACAAACATTCCATGAAATTATTCAAGAAAACTTTACTCATCTTGTCAGTGATGTGACCATTCAAACACAAGAGACTCAAAGAACCCCTGCAAAAAAACAAATGAGAATATCAACTTCCAGACACATAATAATTCACCTAAACAAAGTAAATATAAAAGAAAAAAACCCCCTAAAGACAGCAAGAGATAAAGGTCAGACTACCTAGTGGGGAAGACCAATTAGAATAGCAGCAGATTTATCTACAGAAACACTTCAGACTAGCAGAGCTTGGAGCCCTATCTTCAAAGTTATTGAAAATAATCAATTTCAACCAAGAATAACCTACCCGGCTATAGTAAACTTCATCAGTGAGGGAGATTAAAATCTTTCTCATTCAATCCCTAAAACTCATGCTGCTTCTAGACCAGCTCTACAAGAAACACTTAAAAACGTATTAGACACAGAAAGGGGGAAAAAACAACAATTTTCACAAAAGTGCAGGAAAAATATTGGAAACACGCATGAATCAACCCAAAAATCAAAAGAAATACAACAAACAAACAAGAACAACAACACCTTTATAAGAACTTTGTGACAGGTATTAGCTCTCACATTTCAATAATTAGCTTGAATATGAATGGATTAAATACACCACTGAAAAGACATAGAATGGCAAAATAGATAAAATATCATGGAGTAACAAGATATTGTCTCCAAAAGACTCATCCCACTAGAAAGGAAACTCACAGACTCAAAGTAAGAGGATGGGAAGCAAAATTTCAGGCAAATGTAACACGAAAGTTGGAGTTGCCATCTTAATCTCAGACAAAATACCCTTTAAGCTATCAAAAATTTTAAAAGATGAAGAAGGTCACTATATAATGATAAAAGATCCCATCCCATCAACAAGGAATATCCATCTTAAACATATATGCACCCAACATAGGCACACCAATGTTCATAAAACAGCTTCTAGACAAACAAAAAAGAGATTGACTCTAACACTATCATAGCTGGGAACTTTAATAACCCACTTACAACCCTAGACAGATCATTAGACAAAATATCAGCAAAAAGATCTGGAACCTCAATGAGACTCTTGAACAAATAGACTTAATGGATACCTATGG
The DNA here is from genome assembly GCF_000164805.1 of Carlito syrichta. Classification (NCBI taxonomy): domain Eukaryota; kingdom Metazoa; phylum Chordata; class Mammalia; order Primates; family Tarsiidae; genus Carlito; species Carlito syrichta. Next base: position 104,226 of record NW_007259939.1, on the reverse strand, counting down.
AACACTCCACACAATGTCCATAGAAGGTACATTCTACTCATCACCACATGGAACATACTCCAAGATTGACCACATTATTATCCATAAATCAAACATATACGATTTCTTAAGATTGAAATTTTGCCATGCATCTTCTCAGACCACAGTGGAATAAAAATAAATATCAACACCCTCAAATTTCCCCAAAACCCCACAAAAACATGAACACTAAACAGTGTGCCACTAAGTAAATCCTGGATCAACAATGAAATCAAAACAGAGATTAAAAGATACCTGGAAACAAATGAAAATGAAACATTTTACCCAAACCTCTAGGATGCCATAAAATCAGTAGTGGAAGGGGAATTCACATCTTTACAAACACACTTGAAGAAAATGGAAAGATAACAAGTTAATAGCCTAACAAGTCACCAAACTAAGCTGGAAAAGTAGGACCACCAAAACCCTAACTTCAGTAGAAGTATCCAAATCACCAAAATAAAAGCTCAAATCTAGAACATAGAAGATGAAAAGATAATACATAGAAGATGAAAAGATAATACAAAACATCAACAAAACAAAAACTTGGTTCTTTGAAAGGATAAACAAGACTGATGTTTATCAGTCCCCTAGCCAGGCTGACCAAGAAGAAGAGAGAAAAAGCCCATATAAACTGAATCAGAAACACAAAAGATGAAGTTACAACTAATCCTGAAGAAATACAAAAGATTATCAGAGACTACTATGTACTATTGTATGGCTTGAAAACCTAAAAAAAATAGAGAACTTTCTGACATCACACAACCTCCCTAGGTTGAAACAGGAAGAAATTGAGACCCTAAATAGACCAATAACAATCAAGGAAACTGACTATGTCATAAGAAAACTACCGACAAAAAAAAAAGCCCTTGACCAGATGGCTTTTCAGCAGAATTCTACAAAAATACAAGAAGACTGATACAAATCCTATTGAAAGTACTCCAGGTGAGTGAGAAAGATGAAACTCTCCCCAAATCATTTTATGAAGCTAACATCACATTGATACCCAAGCCAGGTAAAAACCCAACAAAGAAAGAGTACTACCGGTCAATATGTTTGATGAATATAGATACTAAAATTCTCAACCAGATCCTAACAAACCAGATTCAACAACACGTCTTAAAAATCATCCCTCATGACCAAGTAGGCTTCATCCCCAGTATGCAAGTCTGGTTCAACATTCATGAGACCATAAAACGTAATTAAATACATCAACAGACATAAAAACAAAAATCAAGTGATTATATAATGAGATACAGAAAAATATTTTGATAAAATTCAGCACCCCATCTTGATAAAAACCCTCAAACATGTAGGTATAGGTGGAACATACCTCAAGATAGTAAGAGTCATCTATGAGAAACCCACAGCCAACATACTCCTAAGCAGACAAAAATTAAAACCATTTCTTCTAAAAACTGGAATGAGACAAGGATGCCCACTTTCACTCCTCCCATTCAACACAGTTTTGGAAGTCCCAGCTAGAGCAATCAGCGAATAGAAGGTGATCAAGTGTATCCAAACAGGAAAACAGTAAGTCAAGATATCTCTCTTTGTAGATGACATGGTTTTATACCTTGATAACCCAAGAAAATCTGCGAAAAACCTCCTTCTTGCACTAATAAAAGACTTTGGCAAAGTCTTGGGGCACAAAATAAATGTGCAAAAGGCAATCACATTTCTATACACCAATAATAAACAACCAGAAACCCAAACAAAAACACAATTCCATTCACAATAACCACACAAAAATGAAATACCTTGGTATATTCCTAACCAGAAATGTTAAAGACCTGTACAATGAAAACACAAAACACTGCTCAAAGGAATCAGAGATGACACAAACAAGTGGAAAAATATTCCATGCTCAAGAATTGGTAAAATCAACATTGTTAAGATGTCCATCCTACCTAAGGCAATCTACAGATTTAATGCAATACCCATCAAATTACCAGCAACATTCTTCTCAGACCTAGAAAAAACAATACAGAAATTCATATGGAAACAGAAACAACCAAAAATAGCCCAAACAATCCTCAGTAAAAAACAAAACAAAACAAAAACAATAAAACAAAGCAGGAGGTATCACACTCCCAGACTTTAAACCTTATTATAAAGCTACAATTATCAAAACAGCCTGGTATTGCTACAAGAACAGGCATAGGGGCAAATGGAATATAATTGAGATGACAGAGGCAAAACCTCAATTTCTCAACTCATCTTCAACAAAGCCTCCACCACCCACTACTGGGGTGAGAAAAACCTATTGAGTAAATGGTGCTGGAAAACTGATTGACCACCTGCAGAAGATTGAAACAGGATCCCTACCAATCCCCATACACAAAAATTAACTCTAAATGAATCACAGACCTAAATGTAAAACCTCAAACTGTAAGAAACTTAGAAAATGCAGGGGACACTGTTACGGAAGTAGGAACTGGAACCAATTCCTGATCAAAACCCGAAGTGCCCAGGCCATAAGAAGTAAGAAAGAAAAGTGGGACCTCATCAAACTGATAATATTCTGCCAAGCCAAAGAGATAATCAAGAGAGCAGGGAGACAAGTCACAGACTGGGAAAGAATATTTGCTAACTCCATGTCTGACAAAGGCCTAACATCCGGGATCTACAAATAACTCAAATGTGCTGAAAAGAAAAAAAACAAACAGCCCCATTACAAAGTGGGCAAAATATATGAATAGACACTTCTCAGAAGAAGACATGAGCAGCCAACAGATACATGAAAAAATGTTCAGCCTCAGTAGTCATCAAGGAGATGCAAATTAAAACTACATTGAGATATCACCTAACTCCAGTCAGAATGGCCATCATCAATAACTAAACAAATAACAGATACTGGAGAGGATGTGGCAAAAAGGGAACACTTCTACACTGTTGATGGTAGTGTAAACTAGGGCAGCCTATATGGAAATCAGTGTGGCATTTCCTAAAAGTTCTAAAAATCGAGCTTCCCTATGACCCCACAATCCTCCTATTGAGAATATTCCCAGAAGAACTCAAATCACTCGATAAAAAAGATACCTGTACACATGTTTATCACAGCATTGTTCACAATAGCAAGAACATGGAAGTAGCCATGCTGTCCATGAAAAGAGGATAAAAGAGGAATGGATAAAAAATGTGGTACATGTACACAATGAAGTATTACACAGCTGTAAAGAAGAACAAATCATGAACTTTGCAGCAACCTGGATGGAATTAGAATTTATAATACTGAATGATCTCTCACAGAAAGAAATAGTTGAGTATCACATGTTCTCACTCATAAGTGGATCTACCACAGTACTATAGGAAAAGGATTGACAGTAGTGGGAAACTGCAGGGGAGTGAGGTATCAGGGAGGTGGGATTGACAGTAGTCGATATCTGCCTGGGGAAGGGGGAGCACATCTCATCAACAAAGGTACCTGTACAATGAATATTTGTATACCTAATGCTGAATTGTAACTCACAATTTAAAAATTTTTTAGTAAAAATTAAGAGGAATAAAAAGACAATATTTCCTTCTTTTATAAGACTGAATAGTGTTCCATTGCATATAGACCACATTTTCTTTATCTAGCCATCAATTGTAGACACCTATGTTATCCTGGCTGTTGTGAATAATGCCACAATGAATGTGGGAGTGCAGATATCTCTTTTATATACTAATTCCTTTTCCTTTACAGATATTCAGCAATGGATCACTAGATCATATATTAGTTATATTTTAAATTTTAAGACATACTATTTTCCATAATGGTTGCAACAAATTTGCATTTCTGCCAACAATAAGTGTTCTCTTTACTTCATATCTTGGACAACACTTGTTATCTTTCTTCTTTTTGACAATAGCAATTCTTTTTTAAAAAAAATTTATTATAAAGATGTGGGGTACATTTTAGGGTTAGATATATAAACATTGATCATGTGGGTACCCTTTTTGATGGGGTATGTCCCTCCCTTTCTTTGCAGTTTCCCCCAACTGTCAATCCTACCCCCCCTCCCCTGACAGTTTTCCACTGCTGCCAATCACTTTCTTTTAGCATTATAATTGTTCAAGTTTGGCTTATGAGTGATAAATGGACCTTGAACATTGCTATAAAGAAATATCTGAGACATATGGAACTCTATTTTTTGTTTCTGTGATAAATCCCTGAGTATGATAGCAATTCTAACAGATGTGTAGTGATATCTCTTTTTGATTTCAATTTGCATTTTCCTGATGACAACTGATGTTGACCATTTTGTCATAAACTTGTTTGCTATTTGTATGTTTTCTTTTGAGCATGTCTATTCAGGTCCTTGTCCTTTTGTTTGTTTATTTGTTTCTTAAATTAATTTGAGCTCCTTATATATTTTGGTTATTAACCAATTGTCAGATATGTGGTTGCAAACATTTTATCCCAACCCATAGGTTACCTCTTTACATTGTTGTTTCCTTTGCCATGCAAAAGCTTTAATTCATTCTAAACTGTTGTTTGTATGTAGTATGAGATACAGTTCAATTTTATTCTTCTGAATGTGGACAATCAATTGTCCAATTTATGGAGGAGACGATTATTTCCCAATTGTGTGCTCTTGACATCTTTTTTTTAAATAATAGATTTCATGTAAGTAGATGGTTGTATTTCTTAGGATTCCTTTCCTATGTCATTGGTTGATGTGTTCTACCTGTTCATCTTGCATTGCTATAAAGAAATACCTGAGACTGAAATTTATAAAGAAAAAAATAGTTAGCTCACAGTTCTGCATAATGCCGGTATCTGGCATCTACTTGGCTTCTGATTAGGTCTCAGGAAGGTTTACTCTTAAAGGAAGGTGAGGAAAGCTGACATGTCACATGGCAAGAGCAGGAGCAAGAAAAGAGGTGGAGATGGTGCCAGACTCTTTCAAAAATGAACACTGGCATGAACTAATAGAATGAAGACTCACTTAATACACTGAAAATTACACTAAAGCATTCATGAGAAATCTCTCACAATGATCTTATCCCCTTCCAGTAAGCACCACCTCCAACTTGGAGATCACATTTCAACATAAGGTGGGGAGGGGACAGCAATACAAACTATATCACTTGCCATGCTTTATGCCAGCACCATGCCGTGTTGACTACAATGACTTTTTAATGTATTTTGAAGCCTGGGAGTATGATACCTCTAACTTTGGTCTTTCTGATCAAAATTACTTTGACTATTCTGTATCTTCTGTAACTCCTTACAAATTCTCAAATTGTTTTTTTTTTATTTCAGTGAAAAGTGACATTAGAATTTGGTTGGTAGGGATTACATTGAATCTGTACATTGCTTTAAATAATATAAACATTTTAAACCTTGCTACACATGAACATAGGCTACTTTCCCATTCATTTGTGTTTTCTTCAACTCTTTTTATAGATATTTTGTTTGTTTTTAGAATATAGATTTTTGACATCCTTGGTTAAATGTACTTCTAAATATTGCATTTTAATGTTAATGTAAATAGATTGTTTTCTTATTTCCTGTTTTCAGACATTTCATTGTTAGTATATAAAAATAAAAGAAAAAGAAAAACCTAAAAATTAAATAAAAACATTGATGATAAATAAAAGAAAAGCTTAATAAAGAATACATTTTTAAAAAACTACATGTTTGACAATAGAATTAAATGAAGATAAAAATTATATCAAGTTATTTTTTAAGAGTGTATTCACAGTCAGCCTCAACAGTCTTGAGACACAATCAACTCAAAGACATTTTAATCCTAATTTAGGTTTTTAACTGTTAATAGTAATATCTTCTTTGCACATTTTGTAATATTTTCATGAATGTCACAAATAAGAATCGACAAATAGAGACAAAATATACTTAAACATTATTTGAAAACCTATATTATTAAAGTTGATTTGCAAAATTCAATAGAAACTAGTAACTTTTAAATTTTATTTTTATTTCAAAGATCTGACCACCAAAAGACCCTAACAATTTTTAAAGTGTTGAACTTATCCATTACTTATGATTCATCATTTTTTAGTTTTTAGCTTACTGTTTCTCAATAAAAACCGTTAAATGTTTCTGGAAAGATGCATGATTTTGAATGTTGAGGAGAGTTAATATAGAGTGTTGTTAAATCACAATGCTGTGATGAAAACAAAAATAGAGTAATGCTCAAAGACTAGAGAATATATCAAGGCAATCAAAAGCCACTTTCTAGGGATATCCATCAACCTAATTAGGGACAATTTGAACTTCAGGTGAAATAATAACCACATTTGATTGTAATAAGTTGAGTGAAAAAATTTATGAATTAAATCTGATACACACAAGAATAACAAAATGAAATTAATCTTATCTTTTCTCACATATAATTAGGATTTATTTTTTATATAAATAATATATTTGTATTCTTAATACCTAGAGTTAATATTCTTGGAACCTTAGCTTCCACTGTTCTTTGATTAGGATAATCAATTAAGTTTTAGCTGTATTGAAATAAAATTTGAAAATAAAATTGTGTAATTCATGTTGTACAACTAAACACACATACATGTACATTTTGAAATGATTATTTCAATGGAACTAAACAACATATCCATTACCTACATAGTTTCTTTTTGTGTGTATGAGGGCTATCAGAATGAGTAAGATCTACTGTCTTAGTTAAATTCAAGTATATATTGAATTATTATTATTATTATTATTTTTTGAGTTGGAGTCTCACATGTCACCCAGACTGGAGTGCAGTGGCTGCTCCCGGCCACTGCAGCCTCGACCTGCTGGGCTCCAGCGATCCTTCCACCTCAGCCTTCCAAGTAGCTGGAATTACAGGCATGCGTTACCACACCCGGCTGATTTTTTGATTTATTGTAAAGATGAGGTCTCGCTGCCCAGGTGGGTCTTGAACCCATGGGCTCAGGCAATCCACTCACCTCAGCCTCCCAAAGGTGTGGGATTGCAGGCTGAGTCACCAAGCCTGGCTATATGTTGAATTATTAATAGTGGTAGTCACCATGATGTATATTAGGCCTTTACAACTTATTCATCTTATAACTTTTTCCCTTTGATTGACATCTCTCTATTTATCCCACAACCCAATCCATCCCTGATAACTACACTTCTGCTCTCTGTTTTCATGCTGTTTTTTTTTGTTTTGTTTTTTTTTTTAGTCAGGGTCCCACTCTGTCACCAGGCTGAGTGCAGTGGCACACTCACGGCTTTGGCCTGTTGGGCTCAGGCATTCCTTCTGCCTCAGTCTTCTAAGTAGCTGAAACTGCAGTCACATGCCACCACACCCAGCTTATTTTTTAATTTATTGTAGAGAGGATGTCTCGCCAAGTTGCCCAGGCTGGCCTTGAACCCCCGAGATCAGACAATCCTCTCACCTCAGCTTCCCAAAGTGCTGGGATTACAGACTTGAGCCACCGTACCAAGCCAATTTTTTTTTAAGATTCTACATGTAAATGAAACCATGTGGTAGTTGTCTTTTTGTGTCTAGTTTACTTCACTTAGTTTAACTTTGTCCAGTTTCATCCTTGTTGCCAATAGTATGATTTCCTCTTTTAAAAAAATTTTTAGACTGAATAGTAACCCATTGTATATACATATTACATTTTCTTTATTGATTTATCTATTAAAATAGCTATTGTGAATAATGCAGCAATAAACACAGGAATGCAGATATTTCTTTGACATATAGATTTATTTCCTTTGCGCATATACCCAGAAATGGAATTACTGGATCATAGGATTGTTCTATTTTTAATTTCTTGAAGAACCTTTTATTGTTTTCCATAATGGCTGTACCAGTTTAGATATATTAATGTTCCTTTTTCTCTACCTCTTCACCCAACAACGTCTTAATACATCAATAATGAATTATCTATCTGTAAAACCTATAATAGCCTGGTTCACATAAGTAACTCCATTTTGCTATAATCCTCCATTTTAGTTGCTTGTTTACCCAAAAATAACCTCCTGTGTTGACTGTTGCAATGTTTTCATAATCATGGACCTACATCCCTGTTCCTTCTGAGGGTTTGGAAACTCCCCAACCACAAGTTCCATGTGTAATTGTACCCTTACTTAACTGAAACCAGATATTAGGCCAATAAACTGTTCTTTGAAAAATCCCACTGCCACATCTTCATATTTTGTTCCCTTTTGTTTTCAATTTCTTGTTCTCCTACCCCCCTGCTATGTAGCCCACTTGTGGTTTTTGTCTTTATAAACTCCTTGCTTGCACTACTCGGGGTTGAGAGTTATTTATGATTCTAGCCTGCTCTTGACTGCCAGCTAATAAAGGACTCAAATTTGACCCTTTGCATGTTGGCAATTTCTTTCTCACACTTTGGCTACAGCATTTGGAGGCCCCAGTGAGATACATCAGCCTCCAGAGGAGACCTCTCTACAGCTCTTCCTGGCTAGGTGAAGACCTTATAGGGAAGGTGCCTCCTGAGATGTTCCAGGGCCTTATAACCTCTCATCTGACTTGGAGGGAGTTGGAATGACCGCTGGATTCTCCTCACCTCAAAAGAAGCTGAGTTCTTCTGCACTCTCCTAGGAGGTAAGAATCTGTTCTGTTCTGTTTGTGGCCATAATTCTGTTTAAGGGAGTTATAGTCTAAGGAGGTCGTCCCTTGGACACTATTCACTAAGCCAAGATGTTGGCTGAATAGAATCCCAGTTTAGTTTCTGCTTTCAGTTTTATTTTGTTTTTCAACAGTTTCTGTTTTCAGTTTAATCTGCTTTCATTGGTTTGTGACAAAATGGGTTCTCAGACTTCTATACCCCCCAGTTCTCTGGACTGCATGTTGAAGAATTTTCCTATTGCATTTGCTGAGGACTATGGTGTCCACCTTTCCAAAGGCAGGCTCCAGACCCTCTGAAAAATTGACTGACCTCCATTTAATGTTGGATGGTCCTCCACAGGATCTCTGGATGTTCATGTCATTGATCTGTTACTCTGACCAGTTTCTCTATATTGACCAATGGTTAAGTTTTGTCCAAAACCCAGTTAAAGGCATATTTAATGGCTAAAGGCATATTTCCTTGAAGCCCCTAGTCATGTCCTTGTTTCTAAACTTTTGGTCTGTAAGCCTGTGCCTCGTCTGTCCTACATCCATCCTACCTTCATTCCATTGTATCCTGTCTTACCTTCTTCTACTGAAGAGCCCCTTAAAGACCTGGTTATCCCTAACTCTAACCCTCCACTTTATAATCCTCAGGCTTCTTTGCTTACTGTCTCCTCTTCCACCTCCACTTTGCCTTTTCCTCCTCTGGTCACCCTCCTCCAATCCCAGACTAATCCAGCCCCGCTTCTTCCCCTCCAGAAGTTCCTCCTCCACAGGGGACAGATTGGACTGGGCGGTCCTTCTTGGCATACGCTCCCTTTTCACCTCTGATTTGTACAATTGGAAATACCAAAATCTGCTGTTCTCAGAGATGTCACTGGATCTGACTTCTCTAATGGAATAAGTCATGTGCACTCATCACCCCACTTGGAATAATTGTCAACAACTCCTTATCACTCTGTTTACTTCTGAGGAGTGAGAGCATATCAGAGCTGAGGTTAGGAAGTCTTTTCTAGTCTCAGCTGCAGGTACACAGGAGGAAAGTCAGAAAATGTTAGATTGGGACCCTAACACTTTGGCAGGGTCAAAGACATCAGATGCCTATCACCAGACTCTATTAGCTGCTTTGAGGGGAGCGGCCCAGAAACCTATTAATCTTTCTAAAACTACCGAGATTCTTCAGCATCCCAAGGAATCTCTGGGGACATTTCTTGAATGCCTTTAGCAATATTTTTGTACCTATACCCTGTTTGATCCCTTGGATCCTGAGAATGCTCAAGCTATCAATTTGATATTTGTGGCTCAAACAGCTCCAAAGTTCCAGAGAAAGTTACAGATGCTTGAGAGCTTGGCAGGAATGAATATTTCTCAACTACTTGAAGTAGCCCAGAAGGTTTTTAATAACTCTATCACTGAGAAACAGAAAACGGGTGATATAAGAGACAGATAAAACAACTAGACCTCAGGCAATAATATTGGTAACTGCCCTCTAAGCTCCCCAATCTGACCCAAAATTGCCATGCCAGAAAAAAGGGAAATTTAAGAAAAACAAAAGAGGACTGAGCACCCCTCCTTAGCTAAAAATCTATGTGCCTATTGTAGAGAATTTGGTTACTGAAAAAGGATTATTACCGGCACCCAAAGGCTGAGGTCCTGGTCTTGCCTGCCACCTATGGGACTGAAAATGATTCTTACTGCAGAGGCCTGGGCTCTTTTTTCTTTGGCACCCAAGAGCCCATGGTAACTGCTGCTATTGGGGGCCACCCAGTCCAACTTCTAGTGGACACCTGGGCAGAACTGTCAGTCCTAAAGTCACCATTAGGACCTATGTCAATAAAACAAATCTCAGTTCAAGAGATAACAGGGACAATTACCAACTGCAAATTCACTTCTAACCAAACTGTTGACTTAGGACAAAAACAGGTCACTCACTCATTCCTCATGTCTCTGGACTGCCCATTCCCTCTGATGGGCCGCAGTTTGCTCCACAGTTTAAGAGCTACTATTGTGTTTTCACCTGACAAAACTGAAATGTTTGTTTCTACTACCTATCAAATTCTTTTAACTGTTCTGCTTTCTGAAGAATACCTTCCAACTTCCTCTAATTATTCCACTGAGAATGTCTCATCAAGTTTGCTTCAACAGCTACAACAAGAATATCCCTTAGTCTGGGCAGTAACAAATCCACTGGGATTGACACAGCATCATTCCCCAGTTGTGGTGAGTCTATTGACATCAGCCACCCTGATCCAAGTACAATACCCTATGAGTTTACACGTTCAAAAGAGAATTGCTCCTTACATCAAAAGACTTTTAAAGGCCGATATTTTAACACCATGCAAGTCAACATGAAACACTCCTTTCCTGCCAGTTCAAAAACTGGGAACTTCTGACTAGTTCAGAACATGAGGGAGGTCAATAAGTGGGTTGAGACAATCCATCCTACTGTTCCTAACCTGTACACATTGCTCAGTCTGCTTACCCCTTAACATCAGATGTACACTGCAGAAACACCAATTTATGACTGTGAAGATGTATTAGACATCTCTCAAGTCAGCTGCCCTGATCTTCAAGACACTCCCTTAAGCCAGCCTGATGCTGACTTGTTCATGGATGCCTTCTTTTGTATTCCCTTGTCCCCTGTGAGTAAACCTATTTTTGCCTTTGAACGGACAGATCCTGACTTGGGAGACACCAACTAGCTAACTTGGACCTGGTTGCCACAAGGGTTTTAAAGCTCCCTAATTCTTTTCAGGGAAGTCTTGCAACAGGACTTATCAGGGTACCATGACTTACACCCTGAATGTACTTTGCTCCAGTATGTGGATGATCTTTTGCTTGCAGCAGCAGACTTGGACACTTGTTTAAAAGGTACCAAAGCTCTGTTACAGTTCCTTCAAGATTTGGGCTATCATGTGTCAGCTAAAAAGGCACAGCTCTGCTTGACCAAAGTCTCCTATTTGGGATACCAGCTAAGGAAGGGTAAGCAAACTGAACCACTGCCCAGAAAGAAGTCATTCTCTGAATCCCAATGCCAACATTGAAAAAAACAGGTACAGGAATTTCTGGGGGTAGCAGGTTACTGCCGACTGTGGATCCTAGGATTTGCTGAAATTGCCAAGCCTCTATACATAGCCACTGCAGGAGATCAGCCCCTAAAATAGACTGATACTGAGGAACAAGTATTCCAGTGGTTAAAAACAACTCTTACCCAAGCCCCGGCTTTAGACCTCCCAGATGTTACTAAACCTTTCCACTTGTTTATTCATGAACAGCAGGGAATTGCAAATGAGGTCTAACCCAGATCCTGGGACCCTGGAGGTAACCAGTGGCTTATTTGTCCAGAAGATTAGACCCAGTGGCCTCTGGGTGGCCATCCTGCCTTTGGGTCATCACTGCTACAGCTGTACTGGTTAGGAAAGCAGAAAAGTGACTTTCTGTCAACACCTGTCTTTAACTGTTCCCCATGTTGTTGAGACTCTGCTCCAGGGAGCCTCTGGCTGCTGGATGCCAGATGCTCATATCACCCAATATCAAATACTCTTACTTGACCAGACTTGACTGATTTTCTCTCCCACTCAGAGCCTCAACCCAGCTACCTTGTTGCCTGATGACAATCCAGAAACACCAATTTATGACTGTGAAGATGTATTAGACATCTCTCAAGTCAGCTGCCCTGATCTTCAAGACACTCCCTTAAGCCAGCCTGATGCTGACCTGTTCATGGATGGCAGCAGTCTGGTGATGGGGGAGTCTGCAAGGCTCGTGCAGTGGTAACTATGGTTCACAAAGTAATCTGGTGACAGTCTTTGCCCAATGGCACATTGACTCAAAAGGCTGAATTAATTACTTTATCGCAGACCCTACACTGAGGAACCGGGAAACGGATTACCATTTATACCAACAGCAGGTATGCCTTTGCTACTCTCCATGTCCATGCCATGATCTACAAGGAAAAAGTCTTCTTACCACAGCAGGCAAAACTATAAAAAACAAAAGAGGAAATTTTAGTCTTTCTAGAGGTAATATGGCTCCCCAAGAGAGTAGCCATCTTTCATTGAAGTTGACATCAGAAATCAGATACTACAGAAACAACCAGAAATCGTTTGACAGATTAGACAGTTCAAGAAGCAGCAGAACTTCCAGTTAAGTCCCTAGCTATCTTGCTAACTAAAACTTTTCTAGTTCTTTCTCTCCCACAGTAACCCACCTACACTCATGAAGAAGAGGAATAAATGGACCTGGCAGGGGACCGCAAACAGCCTACAGGATGGTGTGCTGTGTCGGTGACCTGCACTGACCAAGGGGGGTTAGGACCACACCAGTGAATCAGAACGGAGAGAAGAAACCACACGGAGGCAGCTCTTCTGGGAACAGTCTGGCCAAGACTGAAGCCAATTTTATTCAAACTTTTTCCAACTTATATACCATTTTCTATAATCTCCAGCAGTGTGACAATTACTTGCTGGGGGCGTACAAGTTCATTGATGTGTAACGCGCTTTACAAATCATGTACCATCACAAGACTTTCAAGTTCCCAGTGAACAATTACAATTCCATGATGTATGAATCACAG